>NW_017672245.1:39726-65992 GCF_001879085.1 Nicotiana attenuata | reverse complement strand
TTCGATAATTTAGCAATTCAGGACTCACGGTCATGCTCGACACCAGTGTATAGATACTCGTCACCATGCCTATCCACCGTACTCGACAAATAGCAATTAGCAAATAAGACTCCACTCCTATTCCCTCAAGCCAAAGTTAGACCAAACATTTACCTCAACATCCACGGTTAAATCAATCCACAACGATCGCTTTCCCTCTCGAATTCGGCTCCAACTCAATCAAATCTATGAAATATCGACTTTATAATATCAATAATAGCTAAACAAATCAAACCCAATGCCTAAATATAGATTCCCAACCTTTCTTCCAAAAATTCCAAAATCAACCCCGGGCCCGCTTGGTCAAAACCCGATGTTCGGACCAAATTCATATCCCCCATTCCCCCACGAGCCCGAATATACAATTTTTTTTTCAAATTCGACCCCAAAACGAGGTCTAAATCAAAGATTGAAAAGCCCTAACTCTACTCATTTCCCCCCAATTTCAACCCTAGATTACATGATTTGAGCCTAAGAATTTGATAAATGATGAAGGAAGATGAAGGAAACAAGTTAAATAATACTTACCCAAGAAGCTTTGGTGAAGAAGAGCTCTAGAAATCGCCTATGGGCTGTGGAGAAGATGAGTTCGTGTGTTTTTGGGTGAAAAATCCCGTCACTGTTCTGTTTTGGGTATTTAAAATCACTGGGCAAAATTGCCCTTCGCGTTCGCGGGAAGTGGATCGCGTTCGCGATGGGTTATCAAAAAAGGGCATCGCGAATGCGGACGGTAAGACGCGTACGCGTAGAAGGAAAAAGGCTGGGGTCCTGGGATTGGTCTACGCGAACGTGTGGACCCTAACATGAACGCGTGGAAGGAAACTGCAGAGCTTCGCGATCGCGGTGGTATGCACGCGAACGCGAAGAAGAGAGTGAAGCTGGGCCCTCATGGTCAAATAACCTTACGCGTTCGCGAGGGCTCGAACGCGAACGTGAAGAAAGAAGGACACGAAGCTATGCGAACGCCATTGTAAGAGTGCGATCGCGAAGAAGGAAATCCCTGGGCAAAAATATCAGATTTTTCTGCAACTTTTACTAAGTCCAAAACACCCGGAACCACCTCCGAAACACTCCCGAGCCCTCGGGTCTCCTAACCAAACACACACACTAACTCAACCACATCCTACGAACTTAACCGTGCGATCAAATTGCCAAAATAACATCAAAGACGAGGAATCAAACCTCAAAATCATCACTTTTTTTCATCAAACTTCATAAACTTTTATTTTTAGATATTTAGGTCCGAAACACGTCAAATGACGTCCGATTCCAACCAAATTTCACAGGAAGTGCTTAAACCACATATAAGACCTGTACCGGGCGACGGAACCAAAATACGGGCCCGATACCAACACTTTCTAAACCATTTTCATTTCAAATTTCCATATAAATTTCAGAAAAACAATTTCCTTTAAAAATTTATTTCTCGGGCTTGGAACCTCGGATTTCGATTCCGGGCATACGCCCGAGTCCCATATTTTCCTACGGACCCTCCGGGACCGTCCAATCACGGGTCCAGGTCCGTTTACCCAAAATGTTGGCCAAAGTCAACTTTATTCATATTAATATCAAAATTCATCAATTTTTACACAGAATTCATATTTAAGCTTTCCGGCTACGCGCCCGGACTGCGCACGCAAATCGAGGCAGGCCTAAATGAGGTTTTCAAGGCCTCGGAGACATAGAATGAGTGAGAAAACAGGTGATGACCCTTTGGATCGTCACATTCTCCACCTCTAAAACAACCATTCGTCCTTGAACGGACAAAAGAAAGAAGTACCTGAGTCGGGAAATAGATGAGGATAACGGCTCCGCATATCAGACTCGGACTCCCAGGTCGATGCCTCAGGGGGCTGATCTCTCCACTGAACTCGTACTGAAGGAAAACTCTTCGATCTCAACTGTCGAACCTGCCGGTCTAGAATAGCCACCGGCTCCTCCTCATAAGACAGATCCTTGTCCAACTAGACAATGCTGAAATCTAACACGTTGGCTGGATCGCCGTGATACCTCCGAAGCATGGACACATGAAACACTGGATGCACGGCTGACAAGCTAGGCGGCAAGACAAGTCTATAAGCCACCTCTCCCACACGATCGAGAATCTCAAATGGACCAATGAACCTAGGGCTAAGCTTGCCCTTCTTCCCAAATCTCATCACGCCCTTCATAGGCGACACTCAGAGCAATACCCGCTCACCAACCATGAAAGCTACATCTCGAGCCTTACGATCTGCATAACTCTTTTGCCGCGACTGAGCCGAACGAAGCCTATCCTGAATGATCTTGACCTTATCCAAGGCCTCCTGAACTAATTCTGTGCCCAATAACCGAGCCTCTCCCGGCTCGAACCATACAACTGGAGACCGACATCGCCTACCATACAACGCCTCATATGGAGCCATCTGAATGCTGGACTGGTAGCTGTTGTTGTAGGCGAACTCTGCTAAAGGCAAGAACTGATCCCATGAACCTCCAAATTCGATAACACAAGCCCGGAGCATATCCTCCAAAATCTAAATAGTCCTCTCGGACTGACCGTCCGTCTGAGGATGAAACGATGTGCTCAACTCAACCCGTGTGCCCAACTCTCGCTGAACCGCACCCCAGAAACGCGAGGTAAACTGCGTACCCGATCCGAAATGATAGATACTGGCACACCATGGAGGCGAACAATCTCCCGGATATAAATCTCAGCTAACCTCTCGGATGAATAGGAGACTGCCACAGGAATGAAATATGCTGACTTGGTCAGTCTATCAACAATAACCCTATCGCATCAAACTTCTTCCGAGTCAACGGAAGTCCGGTAACGAAATCCATGGTAATCCTCTCCCACTTCCACTCGGGAAGCTCAATCCTCTAAAACAAACCACCAGGCCTCTGATGCTTATACTTAACCTGCTGACAGTTTTAACATCGAACCACATATGCAACAATATCTTTCTTCATCCTGCGCCACCAATAATGCTGCCTCAGATCCTGATACATTTTCGCGGCGCCCGGGTGAATAGAATACCGAGAACTATGGGCCTCCGCTAAGATCAACTCTCGAATCCCATCAACATTGGGCACACAAACTCGCCCCTGCAGTCTCAAGACACCATCATCATCTAAGGTCACCTTCTTGGCACCTCCACGCTGCACCGTGTCTCTCAGGACACACAAATGGGGATCATCAAACTGCCGATCACGGATACGCTCCAATAATGAAGGACGAGCAAGCGTGCAGGCAAACACTCTGCTAGGCTCAGAAATATCCAACCTCACAAATCGATTGGCCAAGGCTTGAATATCCAAAGCAAGCGGTCTCTGACTGACCGGAATATAAGCAAGACTACCCATGCTGGCGGACTTCCTACTCAATGCATCAGCCACCACATTGGTTTTCCCCGGGTGATACAAAATAGTAACATCATAATCTTTCAACAACTCCAACCACCTTCTCTGCCTCAAATTCAACTCCTTTTGCTTGAACAAGTACTGAAGACTCTTGTGATCAGTGTACACCTCACACGTCACACCATATAGATAATGTCTCCAAATCTTCAAAGCATGAACAATGGCTGCCAACTCTAGATCATGAACCGGATAATTCTTCTCGTGGATCTTCAACTGCCTCGAAGCATAGGCTATGACTCTGCCATCCTGCATCAATACTGCACCAAGCCCCATACGGGAAGCATCACAATAGACTGTATAAGGCCCTGAACCTGTGGGCAAAACTAATACCGGTGCCGTAGTCAGAGCTGTCTTGAGCTTCTGAAAGCTCGCCTCACACTCATCCGACCATCTGAACTGGGCACCCTTCTGGGTCAACCTGGTCATCGGGGCTGCAATAGATGAAAACCCCTCCACGAACCGACGATAGTAGCCTGCTAACCCCAAGAAACTCCGAATCTCTGTAGCTGAAGCTGGTCGAGGCCAGTTCTTGACTGCCTCAATCTTCTTCGGGTCCACCTGAATACCCTCTGCTGATACAACGTGACCCAGAAATGCTACTGAACTCAGCCAGAACTCACACTTGGAGAACTTGGCATATAACTGACTATCCCTCAGAGTCTGAAGAACCACTCTAAGGTGCTGCTCGTGCTCCTCCTGGCTGCGGGAGTACACCAAAATATCATCAATAAAGACTATCACGAACAAGTCCAAATAAGGCCTGAACACTCGGTTCATCAACTCCATAAATGCTGCTGGGGCATTGGTCAACCCAAATGACATGACCAGGAACTCATAGTGCCCATACCGAGTGCGAAATGCTATCTTAGGGACATCGGATGCCCTAATCCTCAACTGATGGTAGCCAGATCTCAAGTCTATCTTTGAAAACACCTTTGCACCCTGAAGCTGGTCGAACAAATCGTCAATCCTCGGCAGTGGATACTTGTTCTTTATCGTCACTTTGTTCAATTGCCGGTAATCAATGCACATCCTCATCGAACCGTCCTTTTTCTTCACAAATAACACCGGCGCACCCCAAGGCGAGACGCTGGGTCTAATGAAACCCTTCTCAAGCAAATCCTGCAACTGACCCTTTAACTCTTTCAACTCCGGCGGGACCATGCGATACGCCGGGATAGAAATGGGCTGCGTGCCCGGAGCCAAATCAATACAGAAGTCAATGTCCCTGTCGGGTGGCATACCCGGCAGGTCTGAGGGGAAAACATTTGGAAACTCCCGGACATGAGGCACAGAATCTATAGGAGGAACCTCAGCACTGGAATCACGAACATAGGCCAAACACCTCTTCTCGACCATACGTCGAGCCTTCACATATGAGATAACACTACGAATGGCATGACCTGGTGTCCCTCTCCACTCCAAACGGGGCAAATCTGGTAAAGCCAAGGTCACGGTCTTGGCGTGGCAATCCAAGATGGCATGATACGGGGACAACCAATCCATCCCTAATATGACGTCGAAATCCACCATGTCTAAGAGCAATAAATCAACACGGGTCTCAAGACCCTCAAACACTACCACACAGGAACGATGAACTCGGTCGACCACTATAGAATCACCCACCGGTGTAGATACATATACAGGAACACCCAAGGCATCACTAGGCATAACCAAGTACGGTGCAAAATAGGATGACACATACGAATACGTAGACCCAGGGTCGAATAGCACTGAAGCATCCCTATCACAGACCAGAATAGTACCTGTAATAACTGCATCTGAAGACTCAGCCTCTGGCCTGGCTGGAAGAGCATAACACCGGGGCTGGGCCCCACCTCCCTGAACCATATCCCTGGGACGATCGGCTGCTGGCTGGCCTCTACCTCTGGCGGTCCGAGCTCCACCTCTATGATCTCTACCTCCACCTCTATGACCTCTACTCCCGCCTCTAGCTGGCTGGGCGGCCTGTGGATCACCTGATGCCTGTATCATAGGACGAGGACCCTGCTGCTAGGAACTGCTCGAAGCTCGAGGGCAAAATCTGACAATGTGACTCGGGTCACCACAAGCGTAACAAGCCCTCGGCTGCTGAGGCTGCTGACCCTGTCGACCGGAATGTCCACCCGAAAACTCTAAAGTGGTGGGGCACTGATGGGTGCTGATAGTGATCTGTGAGGCTGCTGGTCAGAATAATGCGGCTGAGAATCACGACCACCTGAAGTACCATGAGAAACCTGAAGAGCTGACTGAAAGGGCCTCAGAGGATGGCCTCTACCATAAGAATCTCTACCTCCAGACGAGGTACCACTGAACCTACCTGTATGACGAGGCCTCTTATCTGACCCATGACCACCTCCCTGTGCAAGAGCCATCTCAACTCTACGGGCCGCATTGGTCGCCTCTTGAAAAGAAATCTCACTCCCGGCCCCCATAGCCATCTGGAGACGGATCGGCTGAATCAAACCATCAATAAACCTCCGCACCCTCTCTCTCTTGGTGGGGAGTATTACAATAGCATGGCGAGCTAGATCAATGAACCGGGTCTCATACTGTGTGACAGTCATAGAGCCCTACTGAAGGCGCTCAAACTGCCTGCGAAGAGCATCTCGCTGAGTAGTGGGGAGGAACTTCTCCAAGAACAACTCTGCAAATTGGTCCCAAGTCAGAGATGGCGACCCTGCTGGTCTGGTTAAACAATAGTCCCTCCACCAAGTCTTGGCGGATCTAGATAGACGAAAGGTGGCGAAGTCGACCCCATTGGTCTCCACAATACCCATAGTCCGAAGAACCTCATGGAAGCTGTATAAGAAATCCTGGGGGTCCTCTGAAGAAGCACCGCTGAATGTGGTGGTGAAGAGCTTGGTGAACCTATCCAGCCTCCACAAAGCATCTGCGGACACAGCCGCTCCATCGCCGGTCTGAGTCACAATACCCGGCTGGACTGCCACAGCTGGCTGAACCACTGGAACCTGAGCTTGGGGAGCTACCTGCTCCGGAGTACGTGTAGCAGGAGTCTGAACTCCTCCTCCAGCCTGGGAAGTGGCTGGTGCTACTGGAAGCAAACCCGCTCGAGTGACGCTCTCCATAAGGCCTACCAATCTGACCAAAGCGTCTTGAAGAACTGGGGTGGCTATAAACCCCTCTGGGACCTGAGCTGGGCCCACCGGAGCTGCTGGAGCTGGAACCTCCTCGTCATAATCAATCTGAGGCTCCACCTCTGGGGCTGCTGGCCCCTGTCTCGGCCTCTGACACGGCCTCGGCCTCGCCCTCTTCCCCTCGTAGGAGTTGATGCTGGGGGCTCGGGCTGCTGCGCGGTAGAAGAGGAAGCACGTGTTCTCGCCATCTTCGAAAGAACAGAGTAGAGAGACAATCAGTATTTGAGAAACAGAATCACACAACAAGAAAGAACAAACATGAAATTTTCCTAACTCTGTAGCCTCTGGGGATAAATACAGACGTCTCCGTACTGATCCCTCAGACTCTACCGAGTTTGTCCGTGAGTTGTGAGACCTATGTAACCTAGTGCTCTAATACCAACTTGTCACGACCCGGATTTCCCACCCTCGGGGGTCGTGATGGCGCCTACTATTAGGAGCTAGGCAAGCCAATTATTTATTATCTCTTTTAGCAAACCTCGACATTATTAAAAACAACGAAACATTTAATAGAAAAGCGGAAGTCCTAAATATAAATAACTGAAAGCAATGCAGAAGTTCAATACAACTCTACCCAAGAACTGGAGTCACAAACTCACGAACGTCTAGAGAATGCTAAATACAATGTTCGAATAAAAACATAGTTTTGTTTGTTCTGGTACAAAGGATAACAAACTAAAGTAAAGATAGAAGAAACTCCAGGCCAGCGGACGTCAGCAAGGCTACCTCGGTGTCTCTGGACTGAAGTCACCCTTCGTGTTTTACCTCACAAAATGATGGCACGGAATGATCCTTCGTGCATAAACACTCATATCATGGCAGGGAATGTTCCTTCGTGCATTAGTAATCAAATCATGGCACGGAATGTTCCTTCGTGCATTAGTATTCATATCACAATCGTGCATGGCATCACCCTTCGTGCTTTACCTCACAAAATGATGGCACGGAATGATCCTTCGTGCATAAACACTCATATCATGGCCCGGAATGTTCCTTCGTGCATTAGTAATCAAATCATGGCACGGAATGTTCCTTCGTGCATTAGTATTCATATCACAATCGTGCACGACATCACCCTTCGTGCTTTATCACTCGTCCTCACCCAAACAACAATAAAAAACAATGGGGCGAGGGAATAGACAAACAAAATAGGAATCCCGGCAAGGGAACAATAACAACAATTTCAATATCCCGGCAAGGGAGAAAAGTCTACCACACAGCAAAACATCCCGGCAAGGGGATAACCAATAACTCATTAGCTTTCTTTCATTTCTTACTTCACATCTCACTTTATCACTAGAGCCAATGCTCCCAAGAATTTTATAATCTCAGATACCTTTTCAATTCGTATCACAACCAAGCCAAAACACCACGAAAATCAAATGATTATAACGTTTTTCACATGTTCTTTACAATATATAGAAATCCTCAATTAACATGGAATTCACAACAAAATCATGATAATCACCCTTTAAGGACTCACGGTCATGCTAGACACCAATGTATAGATACTCGTCACCATGCCTATACATCGTACTCGATAAATTAGCAAATAGAAAACAAGACTCAACTCCTATTTCCTCAAGCTAGGGTTAAACCAAACACTTACCTCAACTTCCACAGCTAAATCAATCCACAACGACCGCCTTCCCTCTCGAATTCGGCTCCAACTCAATCAAATCTATGAAATAACGACTTTACAACATTAATATAAGCTAAACAAATCAAACCCGATGCCTAAATATAGTTTTCTAAGCTTTCTTCCCAAAATTCTAAAAAATCGACCCCGGGCCCGCTTGGTCAAAACCCGAGGTTCGAACCAATTTCATATCACCCATTCCCCCACGAGCCCGAATATACAATTTTTTTTCAAATTCGACCCCAAAACAAGGTCTAAATCAAGAAAAATTAAAAAGCCCTAACTCTACCCACTTTCCCCCAATTTCAACCCTAGATTACATGATTTAAGCCTTGGAGTTTGATTAATAATGATGGAAAATGAAGAAAACTAGTTGAAATTTACTAACCCAAGTGGTCTTGAAGAAAGGAGGCTTCAATGGACGTCTAAGTGCTTGGAGAAGAAATGAGTTCGTGTATTTTTGAAGGAATACCGTAGCTACTGTTTCTGAAAATTAACATTTAACTGGTCAAAATTTGCCCTTCGCGTTCGCGACAGGAGGGTCGCGTTTGCGAAGGGTATCACTGGAAAGGCCATCGCGTTCGTGAGCTAAGGGGGTGCGAACGCGAAGAGTAAAAGCTGGGGATTCAGAATTTGTTCTATGCGAACGCGTGGGAGCTAATGCGAACGCGATGAAGGAATTTGTAAGGCTACGCGTTNGCGAACCTGTGAATGCGAACCCGAAGAGGAAATTACTGGGGTCCCAAGCTTGGCTTACGCGAACGCGTGAAGAGATACGTGATCGCGAAGGAAGAAAATCAAAGGCATCGCGAACGCGGCGGTAGTGACGCGAACGCGAAGGAGGAAGGACTCACAGCTATGCGAACACGGGTGATGCTCCGCGATCGCGAAGAAGGTTTTTCTGCAACAGCTGGAGCTTATTTTTCTGCAACTTTTCTAAGTTAAAAACCACCCCGAACACCTCCGAAAACATCCCGAGCCCTCGGGGCTCCTAACCAATCACACACACTAACTCAACCACACCCCACGAACTTAACCGTGCGATCAAATCGCCAAACTAACATCAAGAACGAGGAATCAAACCTCAAAATCACTAGTTTTTCTTCAAACTTCATAAACTCTCAAATTTAGAATTTCAAGTCCGGAACACGTCAAATGACGTCCAATTTCAACCAAATTTCACAGAAAGCGCTTAAACCATATATAAGACCTATACCGGTCGCCGGAACTCAAAATACAGGCCCGATACCAACACGCTATAAACCATTTTCATTTCAAATTTCTTTAAAAATTTCAGAAAAATAATTTCTTTTAAAAATTCATTTCTCGGGCTCGGGACCTCGGATTTCGATTCCGGGCATACGCCCAAGTCCCATATTTTCCTACGGACCCTCCGGGACAGTCAAATCACGGGTCCGGGTCCGTTTACCCAAAATATTGACCGAAGTCAAATTTATTCATATTAATATAAAAAATTAGCGTTTTTCACAAAGAATTCAAATTTAAGCTTTCCGGCTACGCGCCCGGACTACGCACGCAAATTGAGGCAACCCTAAATGAGGTTTTCAAGGCCTCGAAAGTACAGAATGGGTAAGGAAACAAGTGATGACCCTTTGGATCGTCACAGAAGTGAAATTTTGAATGAGTTCATTTCACTTATGCACTTTGTCGCTCATTGGTAGAAGGAAAGAAAATCTTTGTGTATATAAAGAGAAGCTCATCTTTTAGCTCTTAAAGAGCTAAGAAGAAGGCAAGCCTCGCGCCGTCGTCGTCGTCGCTCGCTCGGCTCGACTTCGGCTTCGGCTTCGCATTTGTCAAAGATTGATTGATTAATCTTTTTGGACAAAATTCTTTTCAAATATTTAATTAATTAATTAAGTTAATTAAAGAATTTCAATCTGAAATAACCCGCGACCCGGTCCGGCCCGGCCCGTTTTTCTTTTCCGGATTATTTTAAATCCGTTTTATATTTCCCGCAATATTTTGAACAGCCATGGCTGTTCTGAAATAGTGTCACACCTGTTCCAACAGCTATGGCTGTTCTGAAAGGTTGCAAACCTCTTCAGAAACAGCACCAAGTTGGCTATAAATATACCTTCAAATCCCAGAATATTTACTTACTAAATTTTCTGAATCTTCTTCTTCTTCTGCACAAAATATTCCAGTGTGTTTTACAACCATCGAGTGGTTCGCCGATCACCAGAGTTTTAGGTACCGATACACTGGTGAGTTAAATCGTTCTATCCTGGGAGGATATATTCCAGAACCTCGGGTACTTAAGGGGAATAATTTCCTTAAGGACACACTGTGTATTCAGTGGGCTCGATTTGTTCCTACAACGTTTTCAGAATTTATTTTGAAGAAGTTTACTGTTTTTCGAAATTTAATATCTATTAACTTTTTGTTTTTGTTTTCAGAAAGATTATTATTTAATTTATTTTCAGCAATACAGATATATAACATTACTTAGAGTTTAAAACCCTTAAACTACGTCCATTTCAGGTGCATCGCATTCGAGATACTAGTTAATTCTTTCTTCGTTCATTCCTAGGAACGTACCTCTCCCTCTTTAATTTGTTTTAAATAAAATATGCTTTTGAAAGATAATANACAGAAGTCAATGTCCCTGTCGGGTGGCATACCCGGCAGGTCTGAGGGGAAAACATCTGGAAACTCCCGGACAACAGGCACAGAATCTATAGGAGGAACCTCAGCACTGGAATCACGAACATAGGCCAAATAGGCCAAACACCCCTTCTCGACCATACGTCGAGCCTTCACATATGAGATAAAACTGCGAGTGGCATGACCTGGGGTCCCTCTCCACTCCAAACGGGGCAAATCTGGTAAAGCCAAGGTCATGGTCTTGGCGTGGCAATCCAAGATGGCATGATACGGGGATAACCAATCCATCCCTAATATGACGTCGAAATCCACCATGTCTAAGAGCAATAAATCAACACGGGTCTCAAGACCCTCAAACACTACCACACAGGAACGATGAACTCGGTCGACCACTATTGAATTACCCACCGGTGTAGATACATATACAGGAACACCCAAGGCATCACTAGGCATAACCAAGTACGATGCAAAATAGGATGACACATACGAATAAGTAGACCCAGGGTCAAATAGCACTGAAGCATCCCTATCACAGACCAGAATAGTACCCGTATTAACTGCATCTGAAGACTCAGCCTCTGGCCTGGCTGGAAGAGCATAACACTGGGGCTGGGCCCCACCTCCCTAAACCATATCCCTGGGACTATCGGCTGTTGGCTGGCCTCTACCTCTGGCGGTCTGAGCTCCACCTCTATGATCTCTACCTCCACCTCTATGACCTCTACCCCCGCCTCTAGCTGGCTGGACGGCCTGTGGATCACCTGATGCCTGTATCATAGGACGAGGACCTTGCTGCTGGGAACTGCTCGAAGCTCGAGGGCAAAATCTGACAATGTGACTCGGGTCACCACAAACGTAACAAGCCCTCGGCTGCTGAGGCTGCTAACCCTGTCGACTTGAATGTCCACCCCGAAAACTCTGAAGTGGTGGGGCACTGATGGGTGCTGATGGTGAACTGTGAGGCTGCTGGTCAGAATAATGCGGCTGAGAACCACGACCACCTGAAGTATTATGAGAAACCTGAAGAGCTGACTGAAAGGGCCTCGGAGGATGGCCTCTACCATAAGAATCTCTACCTCCAGACGAAGTACTACTGAACCTACCTGTATGACGGGGCCTCTTATCTGACCCATGACCACCTCCCTGTGCAAGAGCCATCTCATCTCTACAGGCCGCATTGGCCGCCTCTTGAAAAGAAATCGCACTCCCGGCCCCCATAGCCATTTGGAGACGGATCGGCTGAATCAAACCATCAATAAACCTCCGCACCCTCTCTCTCTCAGTGGGGAGTATAACAATAGCATGGCGAGCTAGATCAATGAACCGGGTCTCATACTGTGTGACTGTCATAGAGCCCTGCTGAAGGCGCTCAAACTGCCTGCGAAGAGCATCTCGCTGAGTAACGGGGAGAAACTTCTCCAAGAACAACTCTGCAAACTGGTCCCAAGTCAGGGATGGAGACCCTGCTGGTCTGGCTGAACAATAGTCCCTCCACCAAGTCTTGGCGGATCCAGATAGACGAAAGGTGGCGAAGTCGACCCCATTGGTCTCCACAATACCCATAGTCCGAAGAACCTCATGGCAGCTATATAAGAAATCTTGGGGGTCCTTTGAAGAAGCACCGCTGAATGTGGTGGTGAAGAGCTTGGCGAACCTATCCAACCTCCACAAAGCATCTGCGGACATAGCCGCTCCATCGCCGGTCTGAGTCACAATACCCGGCTGGACTGCAACAGCTGGCTGAACCACTGGAACCTGAGCCTAGGGAGCTACCTGCTCTGGAGTACGTGTAGCAGGAGTCTGAACTCCTCCTCCAGCCTGGGAAGTGGCTGGTGCTACTAGAAGCAAACCCGCTCGAGTGACGCTCTCCATAAGGCCTACCAATCTGACCAAAGCGCCCTGAAGAACTGGGGTGGCTATAAAACCCTCTGGGACCTGAGCTGGGCCCACCGGAGCTGCTGGAGCTGGAACCTCCTCGTCGTAATCAATCTGAGGCTCAACCTCTGAGGCTGCTGCCCGGGGCTGAGCTCTGCCCCTACCTCGGCCTCTGGCACGGCCTCGGCCTCTGCCCCTCGTAGGAGCTGCTGCTGGGGGCTCGGGCTGCTGCGCGGTAGAAGAGGAAGCACGTGTGCTCGCCATCTGCGAAAGAAAAGAGTAGAGAGACAATCAGTATTTGAGAAACAGAATCGCACGACAAGAAAGAACAAAAGTGAAGTTTTCCTAACTCTGTAGCCTCTGGGGATAAATACAGACGTCTCCGTACCGATCCCTCAGACTCTACCGAGCTTGTCCGTGAGTTATGAGACCTATGTAACCTAGTGCTCGGATACCAACTTGTCACGACCCGGATTTCCCATTCTCGAGAGTCGTGATGGCGCCTACTATTAGGAACTAGGCAAGCCAATTATTTATTATCTCTTTTAACAAACCTCGACATTATTGAAAACAACGAAACAGTTAATAGAAAAGCGGAAGTCTTAAATATAAATAAACTGAAAGCAATGCGGAAGTTTAATACAACTCTACCCAAAAACTGGAGTCACAAACTCACGAATATCTAGAGAATGCTAAATACAATGTCTGAATAAAAACATAGTTTTGTTTGTTCCAGTACAAAGGATAACAAACTAAAGCAAAGATAGAAGAAACTTCGGGCCTGCGGACATCAGCAAGGCTACCTCGGTGTCTCTGGACTGAAGTCAGCTCCCAAATCTTCTATTGCTATCCAAAAGCTGCTCCGGCACCGTGATCTGTGCAAAAAGATGCACAGAGTGTAGCATCAGCACAACCGACCCCATGTGCTGGTAAGTGCTTGGCCTAACTCCGGTGAAGTAGTGACGAGGCTAGACCGGACTATCAAACAAACCTGTGCAGTTCAATATATATGTATGCAATATAAAGGTATACGGAAATTAACCAGTCAAGGGGGAGGGGGAGCATGTTGTAGGGGCTGTAACAGTTCAGGTATAAAATCAATAATTAAGGAATGAAACAGTACAACTACAATATCAACGAGAGTAGGAAATCAACAGTTGCACGGCACCATCCTTCGTTCTTTTACTCTCATTCTCACCCAAACAATCATATAAAGTGCACGGCATCACCCTTCGTGCTTTACCTCACAAAATGATGGCACGGAATGATCCTTCGTGCATAAACACTCACATCATGGCAAGGAATGTTCCTTCATGCATTAGTAATCATATCATGGCACGGAATGTTCCTTCGTGCATTAGTAATCACATCATGGCACGGAATGTTCCTTCGTGCATTAGTATTCATATACAATCGCGCACGGCATCACCCTTCGTGCTTTATCACTCGTCCTCACCCGAACAACAATCACAAACAACAGGGCGAGGAAATAGACAAACAAAATAGGAATCCCAGCAAGGGAACAATAACAACAATTTAAATATCTCGGCAAGGGAGAAAAGTCTACCAAACAGCAAAACATCCCGGCAAGGGAATAACCAATAACTCATTAGCTTTCTTTCATTTCTTACTTCACATCTCACTTTATCACTTGAGCCAATGCTCCCAAGAATTTTATAATCTCAGATACCTTATCAATTCGTATCACAACCAAGCCAAAACACCACGAAAATCCAATGATTATAATGTTTTTCACATGTTCTTTACAATATATAGAAATCCTCAATTAACATGGAGTTCACAACAAAATCATGATAATCACCCTTTAAGGACTCACGGTCATGCTAGACACCAATGTATAGATACTCGTCACCATGCCTATACATCGTACTCGATCAATTAGCAAATAGCAAACAAGACTCAACTCCTATTCCCTCAAGCTAGGGTTAAACCAAACACTTACCTCAAAGCCTTGAATTCCACTCAATCCTCAACAATCGCTTTACCCCGCGATTCCACCTCCAATTTGCTCGAATCTAGTCACAAATTGCTCAATTACTTTAATAAACACTAAATGAATCAATTTGAATGCATAAAAATGAATTTTCCAAGTTTTCCCCAAAAATTCCAAAATTGCCCCTGGGCCCACGTGGTCAAAACCCGAGGTTCGAACTAAAAACCAGTTACCCATTACCCCACGAATTCAAATATATAATTTATTTTGAAATCGGACCTCAAATCGAGGTCCAAATCCCCAATTTTTAGAAAACCTAGGTTCTACCCAAAAATCCCAATTTCACCCATGAAAATCCTTAATTATAAGTGGAAAACATGTTAAATGATGTTAAAGATTGAAAGAGTTGAGTAAAAATCGACTTACAAATGATTTTGGATGAAGTTTGTTCTTGAAAAATCGCCTATGGTGATTTGGGTTTTGAAAGAATGGTGAAAAGTGACTTGAAATTCGTCTAAGTATGAAAATTGCAGGTTGCAGATATGGGAAATGCGAAGTTGGGTTCGCAATTGCGAACCCTGTAGGCTTGGAGAATGCGACACTACTGTTCGCATTTGCGAACTCAGGCTGGCCAAGGGACCTTCGCATTTGCGAAAAGGGTCTCGCATTTGCGAACCAGTGGCCGTCGCATTTGCGACGCCTGGCTTCGCATTTGCGAACCTTGGCCTTCTTAGGCTGGTTTCGCATTTGCGAAAAACCCTCCGCATTTGCGATAGCTGGCCTTCGCATTTGCGAACTCTGGCTTTGCATTTGCGAAAACTGCAGATCAGCTGATACCAGGTTTTTCCAAAATGAAAAATGCAATCCGACACCTATCCAAAACTCACCCGAGCCCTCGGGGCTCCAAACCCATTATACACACAACCTCAAAAACATCCTACGGACTTACTCTTGCGATCAAATCGCCAAAATAACATAAAAAACAACGGATCTAACCTCAAAACTCATGAATTCTTCCAAATTTTCATAAAACATAAACTTTCCATTTTAGGTCCGAAACACGTCAAACGACGTCCGATTTCAACCAAACTTTACAGGAAGCGCTTAAACCATATATAAGACTTTTACCGGGCGCCGGAACCAAATACGAGCCCGATACCACAGTCTTTTAATCAAATTTCATTTTCAATTTCCTTAGTTATTTCTGAAAAATAATTTCACAGAAAAATTCATTACTCGGGCTCTAGACCTCGGAATTCTACTCCGGGCATATGCTCGAGTCCCATATTTTTCTACGGACCCTCCTGGATCATCAAATCACGGGTCCGGGTCCGTTTACCCCTAATGTTGACCGAAGTCAACTATATTCATATTAATATCAAAATTTAGTATTTTTCACACGGAGTTCATATTTAAGCTTTCCGGCTACGCGCCCGGACTGTGCACGCAAATCGAGGCAACCCTGAATGAGGTTTTCGAGGCCTCGGAAGCACGAAATGAGTGAGAAAACAGGTGATGACCCTTTGGATCGTCACAAAATGGATGCTTGATGAGGAAAATTGGAGGTCCAACAGAAGTGCTTCCCTAGGAACTGTAATAAGGGAGAAAGGGGGATTTGGCATGCTTTTCAGGATGCCTTATTCTTCCTTGATGCACAGGGTTTGTTTCATCTTCATTAAGCTCGCCGAATTTAACAATCTGGGAGAAGTTTTCTGGCAGCTCAAAATCATCAAGTGTTACTTCCTTTTTTCCAGACCTGGAGTCATTGTCCGAATCACCTGCATTGATGTAGTCGGCTGGTTCGCCTTCAAAATTTACAACAAAAGAACAACATTGTATGTTGGTTTCATCAGTTCTTTTTGGAAAATTGAAACTTCTATAAAGCCTGTTTTTTTTCCTACAATTATATATAACATATAATAACACTGAAATCTTCACAGCAATCGTCTCCTTGTTGTATGACGTTTGCTTGTTGAATGGGAGATTGCAAATGCGTAGTCTCCTTCTCCTTATTTAAATTCTCTCCTTGTATTCCAACTTTAGCATCCTGTTTTGGAGAGTCCACATGCATAGTTTCCTTCCCGGTTACAATAAATGTATACAACTTAATAAATTTGTAGATAATTTGTAGTAAATAAAAAGAATACTGTAGATAAATTGTAGTTTAATTGTAGTAAATTTGTTGTAATGTTATCTTGTAGCTGAGAAGCAATATGTATTGTGAAATATGTTGATAAAATGTACTAAATCATACCTGCAGTTTCTTCATCCAATGCCACTTGAAATTGGGAATATAAGTCAACACCTACAGGGACATTCTCCTCATTTTGAATGTCATTCATGTGTCCTGTATCTAAGAAAACAATTGGAAATATAATGTACATTATTTGTTGGTAAATTAAGCTATATGTAGATATAATGTAAATATAATGTTAATATGATGTATAATATAATTTTAACAATTGTGTTAAAATTGTTAAGATACATGTTTTACTGCTGCTGGCCAACACTGGTTTAGCACTACTGCCCGGATTGTGTTGATTGTTCATTTCTTTGTAATGCTCATCATTTTTTGTAGAACTGCCAGTAAACTGCGAGCAGAATTTGTTAGGCTATATACTTTATGAATGATAATAGAAACACGGACATGGTAAAAATTATTGTCCAAAATAAATATATTTCGAATAAAACCTTAGCATCAATGTTAGTATCCTTTTGACTGTTTCTTACCTGTAAAACAGACTTGATGGAATCATTGAGTAGCAGTCGAATGCTACCTAGTTCTTCAAAAACCTAAAGAACAAAAAATTGTTATAATGTATCTTACAATTAGAGGCTTATATATATATATAAAGAGTTAACGAAATAATTTGCATAACATAAATTAAAGAAACCAGTTAGGATTATGTATAGATGTTACTTTATCAACATCTTTTCTTAATTTTATTTATTTATTTCACAATATCTTTCTTGTCATCTATTCCCATTGCATGCTTATGTCGAGATTGAGATGGAGCNTATATATATATATATATATATATATATATATATATATATATATATATATATATATATGTACCTCTTTCTTGAAGGTTCCAAGGTCTGAAACCACCTACGTATTAAAATAGAAAGAGTTAACGAAATAATTTGTATAACATAAATTAAAGAAACCAGTTAGGATTATGTATAGATGTTACCTTATCAACATCTTTTCGTAATTTTTTTATTTGTTTCACAAATCTTTCTTGTCATCTATTCCCATTGCCTGTTTATGTCCAGATGGAGATGGAGCATCTTTCAGATGCTCGGCCTTTGTTTCAGCTTCTTCAAGTATGTATTCAACTTTGTCTCGCAAAGTCATTCTTGAAAGCTCTTCTGGGGCTTCAAGTATGTTGGTGAACTGAGTGGAAAAAAATGTGAGGGACCTAGTCATAATATGTATAAAATGTGTAAATAATTTGTATTAAATTATCTGTCCAGAAGTGAAAAATATTTACCTTGATCCATGATGGTTTGATCATTCTATCCTCCAATGCAGATAACCATATCTTGTCCTTACTAGTTGTCCAGTTAAGTATGCGGGGGATCGAATTACCAATCCTTGTAGCTATATCAATATTGATTGTAGATCAACTTTCATATAACCATATCTGCATAGCGAGTGCAAAACCTCGAATGAGATAAAAATGCATAGAAGGGTTGAGCTTGTGCCTAACAAACTGAAGCAATTGTGTATAAGCTTCGATGCCCCATGCGTAATTCGCATACTGCCCCGAGTCCACCAAGTAGAAACTAAAATGGTCTATCAAACCAAAATTATTTTTGTCTGAAGGACAGATGAAGAATTCTATCAGATAGAAAATACACACCTTGACTGCATCCTCATCATTCACCCAACTACGGCTGGTTATAATTTGTTTCAAATACGACGTCTCAACTTTTTCCTTGTTCGAAAAATAGCTCCTTATTAATTTACTGGCATACTTAGTTGTGTAATCAAAGTCCGTCACTTTTGTAAAATATCTAAGGCCAGTGATAAGGGCAAAGTCCCTCAACCCAAAGTTCAGCATCTCCCCCTTTATCTCAGCTGTAAAAAAGTCATAACCAGATGCGTTCAATTCATACTTCATGAGAAGGTGAATTGCCTGGATACATATTTTGGGCAGGGAAAGAAAATGCCTAAAACATGTCTTCTTAAACAACTTTAACCCATTTTCAGACATAACACCTTGATTTGACCAGGAACAGCAGGGTCAGATAATGTCTGGAACCTAGTGATGCCATAATCAACATAATGTGGTGCAAAAAATGTTCGATTCTGCACCAAAAGAAACAGTAAGTTAATAAAACTTGTTTGAAGACCAGAAAACAAAATAAATACATTTCTACTATAATTTAGCTACAATTAGAAAGACATTAATACATTGCATACAAGTAAGCTACAAAATTAGTAAACATATATAACAACTGACTGCATTGAAGCTACAAATGCACTGGTAAAATTATTTTTAGAGCAAGAAATTACAAAGTAACAACTAGACATAATATATATAATTTTTTTAAGGAAAATGAAACTAACATCTACAAAATAGAGCAAATAATAACCAATAAACCCAACTAAATCAGGTTGTACATTCCCTAACAAAATGATTTCGAATAATATACAAGAAATCTACAATTACAGGAAAATGTAGAAAAGTTGATAATCTACAACAAATATACAAAATGTAGACAAAATTTTTACAAATACAAAAAAAAAAAAAAAAAATATGTTATAAATAGAATTGTATTTATGGTGAATGTCTATATTTAGAGAGATTCTACGGTTCATTGCTTAGTGGCTAAGTCACCCTCTCCCTATAAATAGAGGGTTCTATTCTATTGTAATTCACTCAAAAAATCAATAAGAATTCTCTCTCTATACTTTGCTCTGCAATACTCTTCTTCTTGTTTTATTGTTTCATAACACGTTATCAGCACGAGACTCTAACCAATTGAGTAGAAGCTTTGGGATTGAGCATAATGATTGTCAATTACTCCATAAACTTCCTTCATGATTAAATTTTGGATTTAAGGTAAGTATTTTACTTTATTTTTCTCTTTTAAATTCTTGAAATTCTATAATTTGATTTTATATACAAGCAAAGACAAAAAAGTTTGATTATAACTCTAGTGGAGTTTGTAAGAAATTATAACCACCTGAAGTGGTAAAATTCTATGCCTTGCCATGATCAAATTCATGTATGATTGTGGGCAAAGAAGTGGAAATTCGTCCCATTGAATTTTCTTCATTCTCATTCCCTTAAGAGAATGTGATAGCAATATTTAATAAGTCTGAAAGAAGATAAAATTATTACCGTGAAGGTATCAATGAATGTGGACGTGGCAATAGACGAAATTATAATGGTCATCATTATGATAACGAGAATAATAAGGATTCTCAAAATAATCCCTTACTCTGTGAAAGTAATATTTGTCTTCGATTTGACTTGAGATTTTATAAAGCACATACAGATGACTATGGTCAATTCATGATGTGAATGTGACAACATCTCATTTATGAATAGATATTCATTCTTGGAAGAATATGAACGTGCTAGTGGTAGTGAATATACCACACTCACTCTAGAAGGAGGTTTGAGATGATATAAGAAATCAATGTCATTATTATGGCATGAATGGTCATTGGTCACGTACCTATTGTACGCCAAAATATTTTGGCAATGTGATTATTAAAGGACAAAAATAATGCAAGAAACATATCTCGCATATAATTTTGATCGTGACCATGATGGTATAACTTTCTCCTTAAAAGAGATATTCACCATATGGATGTTGATGAATATGTGATAGTACAAAATTAATTGAGAACTCTGCAAGAGCCAATTATACTATTTTGGAGAAACACAATTGATTACCAATAAGGTATTGTGTTGTAGTAAGTCTCAAAGAAACTTATTCAGTTTCCAAAGTATAACGAAAGCGGTTGGTTATATTGAGTAGATAATTTTAAAAAATGTTATAGATATGATCTTTTAGCATATAAATCGATTAATTATGAAAATAAAAATGACTCTTTTATTTCTAGATTACCCTTTCAAGTAAATAAGAACCTAGAGATTTCTTCTAATTCCAACACGTCCAAACACAACTTTTTTGATATGCTCGGCAATCATCATATCAATAATTATCTAAGAAAAGGCAATATTCTATATATAGAAAGAAATCTCGATAGAAAATATTTTGATTGGAAAATTATCCATTTTTCTCTTAGACAAAAAGAAGATATTGAGGCTTGGGTTAAGATCGATACCAACAGTAATCCAAATACTAAAATTGGTATTAATAATTATCAAATAATTGATAAAATTGAGAAAAATGCCTTTTTTATCTTACGATTCATCAAAATCCAGAAAACAATCAAAAAAATTCGAAAAAAGACTTTTTTGATTGGATGGGAATGAATGAAAAAATATTAAATCGTCCCATATTGAATCTGGAATTTTGGCTCTTCCCAGAATTTGTACCACTTTATAATGTATATAAAATAAAACCGTGGATTATACCAAGCAAATTACTTCTTGTAAATTTGAATACAAATGAAAATGTTAGTCAAAATAAAAACATCAATAAAAACCAAAAACAAAACTTTTTTCTACGATCAAATATAAAAATAAAGAATCGAATTCAAGAAGCAAAAGAACCCGCAAGTCAAGGAGAAAATGTAACAACCCGACCCGTCCTATCAGGTGTTACCGCCTTGTTTTCCTCATTTATTGCTTCTTCATGTTTCATTATCAGCAACGAGTGAGTTAGAGTTGAATTGAATTGGTTTGGATAGGAAATGAGACACTTAGTCTCTTTAAGGAAGGCTTAAATTGGAAAAGTCAACCGGACGTTGACTTATGAGTTAGAAGGCTCGGATGTGATTTTCGGTGATTCAGTAAGCTTCGGGAAATGATTTGTGACTTAGGAGTGCGATCGGAATTGATTTTGGAGGTCCGGTGTAGAATTAGGCTTGAATTGGCGAAGTTAGTATTTTGGCGAATTCCGGTTGATAGGTGAGATTTTGATCCGAGGGTCGGAACGGAATTCCGAGAGTTGCTGTAGCTATGTTAGGTGATTTTGGATATGTGTGTAAAATTTCAGTTCATTCGGACATCGTTTGGTCGGGTTTTTGATCGAATGCGTAATTCGGAAGTTTTTAAGAAACTTAGGCTTGAATCCGAAGTGATTTGATGGTTTTAGCGTTGTTTGAAGTGTTTTGAGGATTGGAACAAGTTTGAATAAGGTATTAGGATGTGTTGGTATTTTTGGTTGAGGTCCCGGGGGCCTCGGGGTGAATTCGGGTGGTTAAACGGAAGGTTTTTGGAGTTAATTGCAGGTTCAACCTTGCTGGTATCTGTTGGTTTCGCACCTGCGGTTATGGGACCACAGGTGCTGTCTCGCTGAAGCGATTGGAAGATGCGCAGAAGCGGAAGTCTTGGCCCTTGCTAGATTCCGCAGGAGCGGAAGGAGGACCCGATAGGCGGCCTCGCAGAAGCGAGCTAGGCCTCGCAGGAGCGGAATTTGGAACCCTGGTCAGGTTCCGCAGAAGCGGAGCATTGGATCGCTTAAGCGGTCCCGCAGATGCGATTGGGGACGGCCGAAGCGAAAGGTTGCCTTAAGTGAAAGGTCCGCAAAAGCGTACGTTGACCGCATAAGCGGAAGCCGCAAAAGCGGTACTGGAACCGCAAAAGCGAAATGCCTGGCAGTTAAGTGAAATTAATCATCTTCGCGAATTTTTGAAAGAACAACATTTTGGACTTCGGGCAAAGGAGATTTTGGGCGATTTTTGAAGAGGGTTTCGAGGGATATCATCAGGTATGGATTCTTGGACTTAGATTACGATATTATTGTGTATTAACATGGATTAACACTGAAAACCCAAGGAATTAAAGGGTAAAAATGGAGGTTAGGGCTTGAAACCTAAGAAAGTTAAACTAGGAATTTGAGGGGTCAAACGAACTCCGATTTTGGTGAATTTTATATGTATGGACTCGTGGCGAGACGAGGAATCCGGTGATGTGAATTTCGTAATTTTTCGAGAAGCGGGCCCGGGGCTCGGGTTTTGCTAGTTTCGAGATTCTTGCTAATTTTTGGTTGTTTTCGTTTGGGTAGTGTTCCCTTAGCATATTGTGATGTATTCGCTCTGATTTTGGTTAGATTCGACGCGCGTGGAGGCCGATTCGAGGGGCAAAGGCGTCGCGAGCTAGGGATTTCACCGGTTCGAGGTGAGTAATACTTGTAAATGATATCCTGAGGGTTTGAAACCCCGGATTTGCACATCATAGTGCTGTATTGTGGTGACTTGCACGCCAGGTATGAGCGTGGGGTAGAGCACCGTTGGGGGATTGTGACTTGGTCCGTCCCGGTTGTTGATTTTACTGCGTAATTGACTGAAACCTACTTGATGCTATCGTGATTTGGGTTGATTGCCATGTTTTGGGCTTCGTGCCGATTATTTGAATCCTTTAGGGAAATTATCACTGTTTTCATGATACTTAGCATATTAAATAATTTTAGTCTTGAGTTAAACCCTGTTTTGAAATGTGCAGTCATATTGTTAAAGTTTAAAGACTTAAATTGCATTTTTCTGATGTTTTGAGTTAAAAGCTATTACTTGACATTGCCCGAGTGGCTCATTTGCATGTTCTGGACTGAGGATGGATCGGGTTGCACGCCGCAGTGATACCATGATGATATTGCGCTTGGGCTGTAGGAGCCCCTCCGGAGTCTGAACCCCCACAGTGAGCGCGGGTACCCAAATGGATCGGGCTGCGCGTCGCAGCGGTCATATGCATTGCATTGCATTCATGCATTGCTTCCTGTTTGTACTACGTGTCATGACATTTAGCACTCTCATATCATTGGCATCCATGCTATTGCTTGTACTGTTTACCAGACGCCCTGGTGTTAACTGTTTGTGGGGTGCTGTGCCCGAGGGGCTGTCTTATGTGCGGACTTGCACTATCTGATTATGCGTTCATTTGCTTTACTGTTGGAAAAGGATGTTTTCAAAAGAGGTTTTAAACTGAGCCAGATATTTTCTAAAGGATTTTCACTGTTTTACTGTTTTCTCAAAGAGTGGTACTGTCCTATATAGCATGATGGAGTGCTCTTACGTGATTTCTTGCCTCTCAGTTATTATTTACTCTTATTACTCACTGAGTTGGAAGTACTCACTTTACTCCATGCACCTCGCGTGCAGTTGCAGGTATTGTTCATCCGGTAGCGGGTTATTAGCTGATTGAAGTATGGCTATTGTAACTGAGTAAGGTGACCGCCAGCGTTCGCGGCACCGGATGTTGTCTTTTGATTTCTAGGATTTTTCCTTATATATTATTATTGGCCCTGTAGTTGTGTTCAGGTTTCTTTAGATGCTCGTGACTTGTGACACCCCGGTCGGGTTGTGTTGGGTTGTACATACTGGTTATTATTGTCGTTAAGCTATATTTATCTATACATTTATGTTTAATAATTGTTAAAGAAACGGATTGGGTTAGTTGGTTGGCCTTGTCTTCGCGAGAGGCGCCATCACGATCGGGTATGGAAATTGGGTCGTGACAAGTTGGTATCAGAGCCTAGGTTACTAGGTCTCACAAGTCATGAGCAGGTTTAGTAGAGTCTCGCGGATCGGTACGGAGACGTCTGTATTTATCCTCGAGAGGCTGCAGAACCTTTAGGAAAACTTCCCATTCTTGGAATTCTTATCGTGCGTACTTGATTCAGCTTGAGATATAACTCTTGAAATTCCTTCCACACGTCTGTATGCGCACGTGAGCGCTCAGTATTATATGTGCCTTGATGGTTTGTGATTTCCGATCGAGGGGCGAGATGTAATCTTCGTGAGTATGTTGGACCAGTCTGGAGGACTTGAGGCCGGATCTTTGCCTATGGCTTGAGCACTGAGGTGCTGATTGTGTGAGCAAGTGTTTTGAACTTATATGTTCGGTAATGTCCTTATTAGCCGTAATGGCGGTTGGATATCCATGTGCTGAGTATGTTAGAATTGTGAGATGTACCTATATGACTCGGTAGTGACGAAGAGGTCTGTTGGATAATAGATGAACTGTTAAGTGTTCGATTCCTATTGTGATTGATGTGTAGCCCGAACTAAGGGCGCGTGAAGAATATTTTCGTGTCTCCTAGTTGGTAAGTAAAGTGCATTACATGTGGCGGTATGAGTTCAGACGCAGGAAGACTAAATTGACTGCGTAACGTATGTGATGGTGGAAGGTGTGCTGAAATACCAAATTAAGGTGGAGCAGGTGGATTATCTCCTGCAGAGTGTTCTTAAGTGGTACAATTCTTATGTGTATTATTAGAAGATCTCATGTGTAATTGAAAAGTACGAGTTGAAAGTTGATAAATTCGGGTCGCTCTAGAGGGTGGACTCAACTGATGTGAGGATGAATGCGAGATTTGTAGGGGATTACAGTACTAGATGATCTGTATTTTCACAAACTTGTAGATGATTTGAGTTTAATTTCACTATGACATTGTGGCATCATTAGAGTAAAAGTGTTATGAGTTGTTAAGTGTGTCTGGATATATGGCTTCGAGCCAAGTTGGGGAGGTTGCTGTTGATTAGCTGATTGCACGGTTATGTGATATGTTGGTTACGTCTCCAGGTATGCTGGCGAATCGGTTCTAGTTGCAGAAATTAAGCCGAGGATGGGCGAGTGAAGCAAAATTTCGACAAAGGCTATATTATGTCCCATAGGGTATGATAATTTCGGAATGTCTAGAGTTGTTGTTGGTAAAGAATGCTCGGTGCATAGAGCAGGAAGTTGCTTGGTTGTATTGGGATGAGGGTCTCATTTTACGGTATCGGAGTGCCAATAAAGCACGAGTGGTTCTGTTCGTTAAATCAGGTAAGTTGTAGATGAATAAGAGTGAATGACTCTCGAGAATGGTTTTAATGTGTTCAAGAATCTACATGTAACACTCAGGTGTTTTAAGGTTGTGTATGTGACTAAAGACAGTGTTTTCAATAGAAAATGTCAAGAATTTATGGTATTTTTATGTTGATCATGGGATCCTATGTGTCGGTACCTGGAAAGTAAAGGAAGAGAATTTAGACTCGCAGAAAGTTCTTCAGAGTAAAGTATTCGGGAATGTGGTATTTCTGGGAAACAATTGAGAGAGTATTCAGTGGCCTATGGGTCTTAGACAGTGTGGTCTTATGTCCGAGTCTCGTGTGGTAAGCTTGGATTGAGGCATTGCGATGCTACACGAGGGAGAAATATCAAGTGGATGATGAATCAAAAGGGAAATTAGATAGATGGAATAGCTTGATAGTAGACCGAATCGGTATGGTAAGGATATGATTAATTCTTCGTATGTGTTCGAGGCAATGGACTTTTACAGGTATTGTGCAGCAAGGCTCTTGAGTTCTGACAGCTTGCTTGGCTTGGTTCGGGTAGAAGGATTCAGTCCTGGCAGTTTAGCTTGTGCAATGGAATTGTAAGAGAGTTCTTGATGAGTGTTACCGTGGTTTAGAGACGTATATATAGTCTATGGGCATGCGAA
>NW_017672245.1:25417-37068 GCF_001879085.1 Nicotiana attenuata | reverse complement strand
CCCGGGGAAGGCCAATGTAGTGGCCGATGCTTTGAGCCGGAAGTCGGTAAGTATGGGGAGCTTGGCATACATTCCAGTTGAGGAGAGGCCATTTGCAGTTGATGTTCAGGCCTTGGCCAACCGATTTGTGAGATTAGATATTTCAGAGCCCAGTCGAGTGTTGGCTTGTGTGGTTTCTCGGTCTTCCTTGTATGACCGCATCAGGGAGTGTCAGTATGATGATCCGCATTTGCTTGTCCTTAAGGACAGGGTTCAGCATGATGATGCCAGGGATGTGACCATTGGAGATGATGGTGTGTTGAGGATGCAGGGCCGGATTTGCGTGCCCAATGTGGATGGGCTTCGGGAGTTGATATTGGAGGAGGCCCATAGCTCGCGGTATTCCATTCATCCGGGTGCCGCAAAGATGTATCAGGATCTTAGACAGCACTATTGGTGGCGGAGGATGAAGAGAGATATTGTGGAGTATGTAGCCCGGTGTCTTAATTGTCAGCAAGTGAAATATGAGCATCAGAGACCAGGTGGCTTACATCAGCAGATGGTTATTCCTGAGTGGAAGTGGGAGAGGATCACTATGGATTTTGTTACCGGACTTCCACGAACTCTGAAGAAATTTGATGCTATTTGGGTGATTGTAGATAGGCTGACCAAGTCCGCGCACTTCATTCCAGTTTGTACTACTTATTCTTCAGAGCGGCTGGCAGAGATCTATATTCGGGAGATAGTTCGATTGCATGGTGTCCCAGTTTCCATCATATCAGATCGGGGCACTCAGTTCACCTCTCAGTTTTGGCAGGCGGTTCAGCGAGAGTTGGGTACTCAGGTGCAGTTGAGCACAGCTTTTCACCCTCAGACGGACGGGCAGTCCGAGCGCACCATTCAGATATTGGAGGATATGATACGTGCCTGCGTTATTGATTTTGGAGGATCATGGGATCGGTTTCTACCGCTTGCAGAGTTTGCCTACAACAACAGCTATCAGTCCAGCATTCAGATGGCACCGTATGAGGCCTTGTATGGGAGGCGGTGTAGATCTCCAGTTGGTTGGTTCGAGCCCGGGGAGGCTAGGTTGTTGGGGACAGATTTGGTTCAGGATGCATTGGAGAAGGTGAAGGTGATTCAGGAGAGACTCCGTACAGCACAGTCGAGACAGAAGAGCTATGCAGACAGGAAGGTTCGAGATGTATCTTTTATGATTGGTGAGAAGGTCTTGCTGAAGGTTTCACCCACAAAGGGTGTTATGAGATTTGGGAAGAAAGGGAAGCTGAGTCCGCGGTTCATTGGGCCTTTTGAGGTACTTAGGAGGATTGGGGAGGTGGCTTATGAGCTTGCCTTGCCACCTAGCTTGTCGGGCGTGTATCCAGTTTTTCATGTGTCTATGCTCCGGAAGTACATTGGGGACCCGTCCCACGTTTTAGATTTCAGTACAGTTCAGCTGGAGGGTGACTTGACTTATGAGGTAGAGCCAGCAGCCATTTTGGATCGTCAGGTTCGGAAGTTGAGATCAAAGGATGTTGCATCAGTGAAAGTGCAATGGAGAGGTCGGCCCGTGGAGGAGGCTACCTGGGAGACCGAGCAGGAGATGCGGAGCAGATATCCTCACCTATTTGAGACTTCAGGTATGTTGCTTGACCCGCTCGAGGACGAGCGTTTGTTTAAGTTGGGGAGGATGTGACGACCCGACCCGTCGTCACGTGAGTTACCGCCCCGTTTTCCCCATGTTATGCTTCTTCATGTTTCATTATCAGTATTTGATGTGTTAGAGTTGGTTTGGAAGTGTTTTGATAAGAAATGAGACACTTAGTCTCTTTTAAGAAGGCTTAAGTTGGAAAAGTCAACTGGATGTTGACTTTTGTGTTAGAGGGCTCGGATTTGAATTCCGATGATTTGGTTAGCTTCGGGGGATGATTTGTGACTTAGGAGTGCGATCGGAATTGATTTTGGAGGTTCGGTGTATAATTAGGCTTGAATTGGCGAAGTTAGTATTTTGGCGAATTCCGGTTGGTAGGTGAGATTTTGATCCGGGGGTCGGAATGAGATTCCGAGAGTTGCTGTAGCTTCGTTAGGTGATTTTGGATGTGTGTGCAAAATTTCAGGTCATTCGGAGGTGTTTTGGTTGGGTTTCTGATCGAATGCGTGTTTCGGAAGTTTTAGAAGAACTTAGGCTTGAATTCGATGAGAAATGATGGTTTTAGTGTTGTTTGAGGTGTTTTAATGATTGGAGCAAGTTTGAATAAGGTATTGNAACCTAGTTCAGTGCGATCAGAATCGGCTTGAGGTCGGTGGATGGATTCAAATGTGAATATAGGCTCTATGTCGGGCCAAACGGGTTCAATTCAGTGATGCGCTCCTTATGGAGGAGGAGTCAGGGTGTTATTCCATTGTCAGATATGCTATGCAGTGATACACTGCGCCTGGTGAGTTGTGAGACGGTTTGAGAAAAATGCTTATAGGTTGAGGATTCGCGTAGAAATGATGTTTATAAGCAAAATGGCTCTTGAGATTCAGATTGCATATCGCACCTCAGTTGAGCTTGAGTTTTGGTAGCTTATAGCGCTATATGTCCCCTTAGGGACGGTATTGTGCACTTAGCGTGCTTGTGACCGAAATTCGGTGTTTTATATTAATGAGCAATTTAGCTTGATGTGCACCTCTTTAGGTGAGTGTTAGGTGTGGATCGGGTGGCACGCCGCCATGAGTGTGTTAGTTGGATCGGGTTGCGCGCCGCAACAGTGTGATATTGAGTATAGTTTTCTATATGCTATTATGCCTGGTTTCCTATTTTTCTAAAGAAAGCACATATTAATGCGTGAGTTAGGCAGTTCCTTCCAGAGTTCGTCTTCCCTTTTGTACCGCATTTTAATCGGCATCCTATCAGCACTTTGTGGCATCATATGAGACTTTTGGTTATGTACGGGGTGGCTTATTGCCTAAGCGGTTCATATTGGATGAGGTCACGCATTGGGACGAAGTTATGTGGAGGTATGATACTGCGAGAAGATTCGTGTGTTTTGTCTCTATGATTGGAGGCGGGTTCTCAGTTTTGTGTTGTGGTGGTACTGGAGAGCTAGAAGTACAGCTCTTTCATTTGAGTATTTTCAGGAATTGGGTATGTTCGGACTGTTGCTTATTGGTGCGCGTATTGTGCGAGTGGTGGCTTAGTCCTGTACTAATGGTAATGTCACTAGAGTAGGGTGTTGATTAGATGAGATTGTTGGGATCTTTAATGAGTACGAGCAAATTCGATTTCAGTATGTCGGAAGGATAATATCGAGCTTTAATTCAGAAATTTGATGTAGTATTTGCCAAAGGAGAAGTGGTTTCATGAATGGTTGATCTGAGAAATGGTTACGGTTTATTGCGTGTTTCATTTATCGTTGGCAGTATATGAAAGTGTTGGAATAAGACCTTAGTTGATAAGAGGTTTTCTACCGTTATTCGGGTGTTGTGGGCAACTGCTGTGAATGGAAGTTATCGTTTCGAGTGTTTGGTTATGTGGAATATCATATGATTACACCTGAGGTTGCAGTCATGGGTTATTACAGCTGGTCCGGGCTTATTCTGAATATAGATGTGAGGTTCTGGTCTTGTGGATGATTTCGGAAAGTGGAATGTGGTTCTATGATTTATAGGCGAGACTGGATTGTGTAATTATAGTTAAAATGCGTTGTCGGACCTATGTGAATAGGGTGATGTGGAATCACCCCCGGGTATATGCATGGAAGGGTTATTCAGCGATTGGTTGGCTTTTAGCACAACTCTGGGTACGCTCGAGGACGAGCGTTTGTTTAAGTTGGGGAGGATGTGACGACCCGACCCGTCGTCACGAGAGTTACCGCCCCGTTTCCCCCATGTTATGCTTCTTCATGTTTCATTATCAGTATTTGATGTGTTAGAGTTGGTTTGGAATGGTTTTGATAAGAAATGAGACACTTAGTTTCTTTTAAGAAGGCTTAAGTTGGAAAAGTCAACCGGATGTTGACTTTTGTGTTAGAGGGCTCGGATTTGAATTCCGATGATTTGGTTAGCTTCGGGGGATGATTTGTGATTAGGAGTGCGATCGGAATTGATTTTGGAGGTTCGGTGTATAATTAGGCTTGAATTGGCGAAGTTAGTATTTTGGCAAATTCTGGTTGGTAGGTGAGATTTTGATCCGGGGGTCGGAATGAGATTCCGAGAGTTGCTGTAGCTTCGTTAGGTGATTTTGGATGTGTGTGCAAAATTTCAGGTCATTCGGAGATGTTTTGGTTGGGTTTCTGATCGAATGCGTGTTTCGGAAGTTTTAGAAGAACTTAGGCTTGAATTCGATGAGAAATGATGGTTTTAGTGTTGTTTGAGGTGTTTTAATGATTGGAGCAAGTTTGAATAAGGTATTGGATCATGTTTGTATTTTTGGTTGAGGTCTCGAGGGCCTCGGGGTGATTTCGGATGGCTAACGGGAAGTTTTGAAATTAGGAGATTGCAGAACCTGTGCTGCTTCTGGTATTTTCGCTCCTGCGGAAATGGGACCGCAGAAGCGGTACCGTAGAAGCGAGCCAAGAACCGCAGAAGCGACAGGCATCGCAGGTGCGGAGATGCTGACCGCATCTGCGGAGTCGCGGATGCGACAGTAGGACCGCAGATGCGGAATTTTGGAAGGCTAAAGGAAACCGCACCTGCGTAAAAGGAATCGCAGATGCGAGACCGCAGAAGCGGTCTAGTAACCGCAGAAGCGATCTTGTCCGCAGAAGCGGCTCCCCATCGCAAAAGCGGAAGTCGCAGATGCGGCTATGTAGTCGCAGATGCGGCTATGTAGCCGCAGATGCGGAAATAACTGGTCAGAAAGGGTTTTAATTCCCTTCGAGAAATATTTACAGAACACATATTTTGACTTCGGACTTGGGGTGTTCTTGAGCGATTTTGAAGAGGAAATTTAAGGACTTCGATCAGGTAAGCATTCTTGGACTTAGAACACAATTTTATCATGCAAATACATGAAATTTCACTGAAAACTCAAGGAATTAGGGTCAAAAATGGTGTTTAGGGCTTGAAACCTAAGAGAACAAAAATGGGAATTTGAGGGGTCATTTGGACTCCGATTTTGGTGTTCTTTATATGCATGGATTCGTGGAGAGATAAGGAATCCGGTGATGTAAATTTTATAATTTTTCGAGAAGCGGGCCCTGGGCTCGGGTTTTGCCAACTTCGTGATTTTCGATGTTTTTCGAGTCTTTTCGATTGAGTTATATTCCCTTAGCATATTGTGACGTATTCGTTGTGGTTTTGGTCAGATTCGACGCGCGAAGAGGTGAATTCGAAAGGCAAGGGCATAGCAAGCTAGGACTTTGGCCGGCTTGAGGTTAGTAATAAATGTAAATGCTGTGTTGAGGGTTTGAAACCCCGAATTTGCACATCGTAGTGCTATGTGCGGTGACTTGCACGCCGGATAACGGGCGTGGGGTAGAGCACCGTCAGGGACTGTGACTTGGTCCGTCCCGCTTAATAAAATTGGTACCTATTTGATTGTAGATTTGTAATATCCTTATAAAAATGGATTAATTGTCATAATTGGGCTTCGTGCCAACTACTTGAATCGTTCAGGGATTATTTTAATGGTTTCTTACCATATTTATAAATATTAAACTCAGTCCTGGTATTTAATACTGTGTTTGAAATCTCAGCATTTTTCTTAAATTAGAAATTAAGTTAATATTTTTAAATGAAGTTTGGGCTGAATATTTTTATACTATTGTGTGATTTTTGGACTGAGTATGGGATCGGGCTGCACACTGCAGCAGTATTATAATGATATTGATATGAGGCCAAGGGCCTGTTTGATACCACGAGATGGCTTATTTTTGCGCTTGGGCCGTTAGGGGCCCCTCCCGGAGTCTGCACACCCCCAGTGAGCGCCGTCGACGTTAAATAAATGGAGCGGGCTGTACGGCCGCAGCGGGGTACTGGAGGTACCGGTTTATGTGTTGCATTGCATATTTAATTGTTATTTATTCTCATTCTGGTGTGACTTTATTATAACTGTTTTTAATGTTTACTGTATTATGCTATTGGTCCACGTTGTTATATTTATAGTTTTACTTTGTGTTTATTTAGGATTTTCTATCCTCAGACTTTATTTATATTTATTACTTTCTGGGTTGGAAGTACTCACAATACTCCCTGCACCTTGTGTGCAGATTCAGGTACACCACAGGGTGAGTGAGGACTTGTTTAGCGGAGCAGTAAATATCCGGGAGTATCGAGGTAGCTGCATGGCGTTCGCAGTCTTGATCTCTCCCTTCTATCTTTTATTATTTTATTCGTATATTTTTCTTAGTCGGACTTGTAATAGGTGGATAATCTGTTTCTAGAGGCTCATGTTCGTGACACCAGATTCTGTGGGTTGATTAGTACTTTGTTTTTATTTTGGGATTTTCGAATGTTAGAGATTATTACAAAAATTCCGCATTTAATTTGGTATTTTAGCAGTGAACATTTATTTATTTATATAGATTATTTGGCTAAGGTTGTGTAAATGGTCGGGCTTGCCTAGCAATGTGTTGGGCGCCATCACGACCGGGGTTTGGGTCGTGACAGTTATTTGCCTTTTCAATTGAGATGGAACGATGCTTTGAATCAAAGAATGATCGAGAATATCAAGGTATATTGTCTCCTGCTTCGACTGATAAATCCAAGCAAAATTGCTATATCGTCAATTCAAAGGAGAGAAATGAGTTTGGATATAATGTTGATTCATAAGAATTTAACTCTTACAGAATTGATGAAGAAGGGGATATTGATTATCGAACCTATTCGGTTGTCTGTAAAAAATAACGGACAATTTATTATGTATCAAACCATAGGTATTTCATTGGTTCATAAAAGTAAACACCAAACTAATCAAAGATACCCAGAACAAAGATATGTTGATAAAAAGAATTTTGATGAATTCATTCTGCAACCTCAAACTCAAAGAATAAATACAGACAAAAATCATTTTGATTTGCTTGTTCCTGAAAATATTTTATGGTCTAGACGTCGTAGAGAATTGAGAATTCGAAGTTTTTTTAATTCTTTGAATTGGAATGGGGTCGATAGAAATTCAGTATTTTGCAACGAAAACAATGTAAAAAACTGGAGTCAATTTTTGGATGAAAGGAAACCTCTTTATAAAGAGAAAAATGAATTAACTAAATTGAAGTTCTTTCTTTGGCCTAATTATCGATTAGAAGATTTAGCTTGTATGAATCGTTATTGGTTTGGTACCAATAATGGTAGTCGTTTCAGTATCTTAAGGATACATATGTATCCACGATTGAAAATGAATTGATAGTACTATATACCCTGTCTCGTATAGAGTATCTGAAAGTAAACAAATGTACACATGCTTTGTCTTACATCTCATTCGAATCTAATTCGAGTAGACGATACTAAATCAATAAGGTATCGATTAGATCTAGAAATGAATCAACAGAATCTTCTTCATTTTAGGATTTTAGGTTTAAATTAGTCGCTTTTGTGAATGAAAAAAATGTACCTACCATCTTTTTGGATTCCTATCTGAATCAAATTTTGAATTTGATTAATTTATTGGAATTGATAAAATTAGGAGTTCATAAAGAAATTAAGTCTATATACCACGTTCAAATTACTGGCATTATTATTACTGATTGATAAAATTCGATAAAATCCATATCTGTAAAATAAAGAAAGGGGAAATTCTTTTATGGTAAAAAATTCTGTCATTTCAGTTATTTCTCAAGAAGAAAAGAGAGGATCTGTTGAATTTCAAGTATTCAATGTCACTAATAAGATACGGAGACTTACTTCACATTTAGAATAGCACAAAAAAGACTATTTATCTCAGAGAGGTTTGAAGAAAATTTTGGGAAAACGTCAACGACTGCTAGCTTATTTGTCCAAAAAAAAAAATAGAGTACGTTATAAAGAATTAATTAATCAGTTGGATATTCGAGAGACAAAAACTCGTTAATTTGATTTATTTGAAGAGTCATTTCATTTTCACTTTATATGTTTCGATTAAATTTTGATGAACTTCTTTTCACTTTCAGCAATTCATCGAAGAATGAATCGGTAAAAAACTTATGATTGCACCAACTACAAGAAAAGACCTCATGATAGTCAATATGGGGCCTGAGCACCCATCAATGCACGGTGTTCTACCTTGGGGAAGGGCCAGATCTTGATGTAGAAAGGAGCTCTCAAGCTGAGGCGGAGAAGAAAGCTTACGATTCTGTTGGTGTTCAGTGAGCTCTAACAACTATAAATAAAGGAAAGATTTAATATCTTCTATTACTACAACTTGTAGCGGGGTAATATGTATGTGAAAAGCTACCCGCTTAATTCTCCAGTTTGTACTACACAAACAAAAGAATGCCACAATAAAGAGAAGTTTATTGATATAAAAACCCATATCATAATAAACTTGGAGTTTATTGATAATTGCACACGTCATGGTGTAAATCTGAAGTTTATCAATATTGATAATTTATTCAGTTGGCATAATTGGTTTGCCCATATCACTTTAAAGATGATGTACAAAAATGAAAGAGAATTCATATGGGTAAATATTAAAGAACTAGAAAGTTCTTTACGAATTCTCTTATGTTGGCTGTTCTCAAAAATTGGGATTGAATCCCATGAATGCTGGAAATATCAAAGGTGAATATGGGCCCATTCACCTGCCATGTATACCACATAAGATGCATCTATGAGATGGTTACATGTGCGATTATTATTAACCCGCAACCTGGCCGGTGTTTGCGAGGTAACTTGCTCAGTAATTTAATTTCGAGCATAATTTCCAGATTTTCTATTCAAGAAGTTTATCTTGATAAGTTGGTTTACATTACAGTTGGTTTAACAAAATAATTTATTAAGTGCCTCCGCTTAATAGCTAAACTATTGCTAATGAGAACAAAGTTATCAATATCAGTTTGATATAGGTTATATACGAAAGTATATTACATTCTCCCCTCACAAGTGGTTCAGGTTAGGAACCAAATAATTTCATCTTATTATTATTGTTGTGCGGTGTATATTTTGATTAATACCATAACGTACAAAGATGGGTTTTCAAAGTTGAGGAAACAAGTTAGTTTTTCTAACATGAGGGGGAGACATGATAAATAGTTGAAAAAAAGTTACGTGGAATGAATTATCATTTGTACATCTAGATCCTCGAATAAGATAATATGAACTTGAAGTTCATAAAAGGATAATTCATTTGCAATATATTGCAAAGCATGCCAGACGCATTTGCTGGCCCAAAGAAAGTAACTATATTCTCATTGCAAATGCTCCTATTAAGTCCTAGAAGGACAAAGTCTATGGTACGCTTGAAGCGTATAGACAAATCGGTTTCAAATAAACTTCTTGATAAAGAAGATGAGCAAATGATCATAATAAAGGAGGCAAGTGATCTAGAAGATCACATGACATTAAACTTCATAAAATCTCAGAAGAGATTCAGGTACCTGAATATATGAATGAAGAGATCTCTATGTTATGTCTTTATGAAAAATAAGGAGGTTGGAACCGATATAAAATGTCCGTCGACAACATCTATGATAGCTAGATATATATATGAACATCTTAAGTCTAGAGAAACAATTCAAGTAGAATTGGTTTCATATGAAAGACATGTTGTTTTGGACCTGCAGTTCAAACACTTGAAAGTATAAAGTCAATGGTATGTGCAATCAGTTTTAGCATGACATGAAAACTTGATATGCATCTAAAGTCTATTATATGGCTTATATGACTTAACTTATATGACAATCCATGACGGATTTAAGTTGCTTGAAGCATATACAATTATTGATCTTGAAGTACCGCTTCCTTAGTGCAATTTGTGCACAAATGTATCTTGCTATTACTATAAACATGATAATGTGATAGCGAGAATTTTCAAGGTGCAACATATTCATTGGAGTTAATATGGCTGATTTATTCACTAAATCCTTCCCGACGTCAACCTTCAAGAAGCTAGTGCACAAGATTGGGATGCGAAGGCTCAAAGATGTGAATTGATGCTCTCATCAGGGGGAGTTAATACGCGTTGTACTCTTTTTTCCTTACAAGGTTTTGTCCCAATGGGTTTTCCTTGCAAGGTTTTTAACGAGGCAACCAAAAGGCGTATTGTTAGATATGTTTACTCTTTTTCCTTCTCTAGAATTTTTTTCCCACTGGGTTTTATTTTAGTTAAGGTTTTAACGAGGCACATTATCTGTTGAATAGACATTCAAGGGGGAGTGTTATAAATAGAATTGTATTTATGGTGAATGTCTATATTTAGAGAGATTCTAGGGTTCATTGCTTGGTGGCTAAGTCACCCTCTCCCTATAAATAGAGGGTTCTATTCTATTGTAATTCACTCCAAAAATCAATAAGAGTTCTCTCTCTGTACTTTGCTCTGCAATACTCTTCTTCTTGTTTTATTGTTTCATAACAAAATATGTACAGTCATGAGAATGAGAACAGGTTTTTTAACTTAAAAAAAAAAAACCAAAATTGTACCTTATCCAATGACTGTTAGGGTATAGTTTTAGGTAATTTTTGAACCCTTTTCTTTTTTGAAAGGTTTGACAGTAGGAGAAACTCTGATTTTTTTTTTTTTTTGCAGCTTTCGGGATAACTTCTTATTCGAGGAAATCATTATCACGAGCAATTTCTTTGCCCTTCCGCTTTACTGATTTAGCAGATGTCGAAGCTTCACCAGCATCCCTATCATGCTTAAGTTTTGTTCGAGCTTCTGCCCTAGCTTCACGAGGGGAAAGCTTGGACTTTGTCTCTGGTTTTGCATGTGCTGATTTCACTGCATTTTTGGGTGAATCCTGTGAGAAAACACCCAAATCAAAAGTAGGAATATCACCAACATTAGCTTTTTTAGGGCTAATCTTCGGAACTACTTTCTTCTTTATTGAAAGGGAAGGAAAAATTTAAGCAGCTACTATTTTGGTAGGATTTAGAGCTGGAATTCAGAAAAATGGAGATTTTTGAAGAAAAGTGAAAGACGGGCGTTAATGGAGGGAGATAGTGCAGAAACGTGGGGGTAGAAGAGAGAAACATAGGGGGAGTTGGGATATGTATGTTAGAGAGATTATAGGAGTTAATTGATTCTCATTAAATTCCTAAAATTTACATAATTGGTAAATCATATATATACCTATGTAATTATATTAAAACTTGAATAGGGAAGGTAATAAAGTTTCAAATAGTGTATAGGAATGTAATAATCCCTTATCATTTTTAACTCGCGCCAGAAACTATTTACTTTTTTCCTTTAGATTTGTAAACTGGTCCAATAAAGACCATGGCCCAATAAACTTAATAAGCCTTGTTCTTATATCACCCGATACTTCATTTAAACCATTTGTTACTCTTTGTTCTTCAACTATATCGTTTCCCCTTTTGCGAATTTAGGCTCGGCGGTCCCAACAACCTTTGAATTTTTTATTTTTTTTAATCAATGTTATCAGATTTTTTAAACTTATTTTGGTCAATAGTGTTTGATGTACCTGAGTTACTCTCTTTGTCTAATCGATGAGTAACTTGAAATCTATATATATATATTAAAGCAAGAAAGTTACCATATATAATTGACATTATGGTTAAGCCAAGTGGCAAGCTTATATATATATATATATATATAT
>NW_017672245.1:17839-22137 GCF_001879085.1 Nicotiana attenuata | reverse complement strand
TAAAAACAACTCTGAAAAAGACCCTTTACATTACGGCGTAAAAACTTTTTTGTTGCCCGTTTGGAAAAAAGAATAAGTACCCGCTACCTATTAACATAGGGGCTAGGAAGTGGAATGAAAGGTATAGAATACCACGCATATTAACATATGTACTGTTACCAATAAAAAAAGTTTAGAATTTCTTAATTATTTGTTTCCGATTCACCGGATCTTACCTCTTTTGAAAGGAGTCAATAAAAAGTCAAAATATGGACTAACTTAAACTAATTTAAAACTTAAATCGAATTTTCTATTCACACACATGGTTTACCAGATACCCATGGAGAAGCCACATTTTACAGTTACTTGTATGCTTTTAGCCGGAATTTTTTAAAAATGGGAGCGATGGGATAATTTCGAATCAATTATTGGAATTATTACCTCATGCGCATTCTATATTTCTCCTTGGTTTGATGATAATAGGTACAATACAAATAATCTATGCAGCTTCAACTCCTTGGCCAACGGAATTTAAAAAAAGAAATAGCCTATTCCTCTGTCTCTCATATTGGGTTTCATAAATTATAGGAATTAGTTCTTCTAACCGATACGGCGGACTTAATGGAGGCCTTTTACAAATAAATTTCTCATGGATTTATTGGTGCTGCACTTTTTTTCTTGGCGGGAACACTTATGATAGAATCGCCTTGTTTATCTTGACGAAATTGGGCGGAATAGGCTATTCGCAATGCCAAAAATGTTCACGATGTTCATAGCTTTTCGATGGCTTCCCTTGCATTTACCCAGGTATGAGTGGTTTGTTGCCGAAATTGATAGTTTTTTTTGGAATAATTACCGGCCAAAATATCTTTTAATTTCCAAAAATACTAATTACTTTTGTAATGGCAATTTGGAATGATATTAACTCCTATTTATTTCATTTATCATATCGTCACGCCAGATGTTTCTATGGATACAAGACTATTTAATGCCCCGAAGGATTCTTTTTGATTCTCGGCCGCGAGAGTTATTTCTTTCGATCTCCATCTTTTTTACCCGTAATAGGTTATTGGTTATATACCTGTGTGAGCGGATTTTCTTCTTTCATTTAAGCAGTTGCAAGGTCGAAGTTATTCTATCTAATTTTTTTTATAAGATAATTTGGATGACTGAAATAAAAAAACCTTATGTTTGTTTCTGAAAACATTCTTGGACAATGGAAAAAAAGAAGACTTTTTTTTCTTCTTTAACTCTTAAAGTTAAGTAAAAAACAATGAAATTTACTACATATGGTAGAAAAACCGTGTTGAATCAAATTTGTATTGATTGATTCACACGGTCCGCACGCTGGTTCATACAATGCGCGCCCGCTCTTGTATTTGTAATAAACTTGTTCTTGGAATTCAATTAAATGGTTGATTGGAAAAGAACATAACCCTATGTAACCCTATTCCTAAAAGATTGACCCCAAAATGCATATCCAAATATAAGAAAGCCTTATAGGACGCTACAATTGCAGAATTTGCACCCCGCAAAATTTCTATTTGTTCGAGTATGGTAAATAAATTGCAAATTACGATCCAATTAATAAATGCCCAAGTTCTTTTAGGTCCCAATTCCAATGACGACCCCCACGCTTCATTAGCCCATTACCGCTCCCGAAAGGATTCCTATGGTTAAAAAAGTAAATCCTAAAACTAATAACCCGATAACTCAATAATCCAATTTGTTGTGAATCAATTGGGACCTGTAATAATTTTTAGCAGAAAAAAAAGAAGTATTTTTGGAAAACATTTTTTCACCAGAAAAATGGACTCGTTTAAAAACCATTTGCTCTTATAAAAAAGCTGTCTGTTTTCGAAATGTAATTCACTAGGTGCTATGATAATAATGGATCACATAAAAAGGGCTGCATAGCCCCATTCATCATCACTTACGTGCATTATTAACCACTCGGATTGAAGAGCAGGTACTAATATACAAGATTGGTGGTATTTTCAGTTTAAATCCCTGACGTAGCAAATAGCTTGGGTTAAAAATTAGCACTTAGGGCCAGTTATTTTACTTAAAATTAAAACATTTTTTTGAAAACGGAATTAATATGAATAAGGGAGAAACTCACATGAAAGGAAAATTAATGATGTCATATAATCGCCTTAGTGGGAATATGTCCAGAAGAATTCCAACGAGTAACTAATAAGTCCTGTTATACAGAAAAAAAGTAACTATTATGCCCTTTTCTGATGAAATCGTATACGTTTTACGGATTTCATCGGACTAAAAGGGTTTATCAAATGAATTGTAATTACAATTGAAACGAATCGAAAAGGAAATGTGAGTTAAATAATATGCTCTGAAGCGTTGAAAATATCATAAAAATCTTAAAAAAGAAGAGTCCCTTAATTACAATAATCTCTAAAAAGGAAATCGGAATTGCATTCATTATAAGATCTATTTATCCTTTTTAGAAGACGGTATGCCGCCACTCGACTCGAACCGAGATGATTAGCACTGCTTTCATTAAGAGCAGCGTGTGTCTACCAAATTTCCACCATAGCGGCCTGTCTGAACTCATAAATAGCCTATGAATACAGCAATCGGTCGAGTATTGAGGAGCTAATTTTTAGTTAGTAATGATTCAAATGGAGTCAATAAAATAAAAAGGTTGTTCAAATAGGAATTTGAAGGTTGAAGGTTCATTATTTTAGATTTGAAGTTTAGAGTCTTAGTTTTTTTTAATAACCCTGGGACTTTCCTATATTGTTATGCTTTCCTCGGAATTGAACTCGTTGTAACTAAACGCGTTCTAAAATACTCAATTATGGTATTTTAAGACAAAATAAGAAAGGAAAAGACCTATTCCTTGCCATCGCTCTCAAAATATTGACACCAGTCATACAGAATTTCATTAAGCATTTTCTCTTATTGGGTTAAGGGGCAAGATATACATGGGATCTATATAATAATTCAGGAAAATAAAGAATTTAGCATAAGTTAGACAAAACAAAAAGGTTTCAAAAATAGAATCAATTAGTTTCAATGAGTTCCTTAATTCACTAATTTCACTAAAGATTTTTAGCATACGTTCTTCTATAGATATATGGAAATTTAGAATGGGAAATATAGAATTTTTTTTAATGGAATTCTGCAAATAGGGTGATGGGGAAAAATGAAAACTCCCCACCTTGGAATAGAAATGATGTGTTAATTCGCTTTTGTCAACAAAAAAGTTTATTATTCAGTAAATAAGAGGATTCCTAATTCATTATTTTATCTATCAATCAGAAAAGCGAAGCGAGTTCCATTACGTATTGATTTGTGAGCTATCAATACAAATATAAAGGGGAAATCGTTAAATTATTCAATTAGATTAATATATTGAATAATTGAATTCTTTTTTCAAGTTGAATTCAAATTAATTCGAACGTTTTATTACTTATTTATGTTTTGTTTGGCGTACAAAAAAACTTTTGAATTCCCGTAGGAAAGAGATTGTCGCTTAACGAAAAAAGCCTTTAATGGCTATCTGAATAATCCCTTCTTTCTCCAAATATTTTTTACGAATACGCTTATTTTTGATGTCGACAGTGCGTTTTTTTTGGAAGCTCGCCATTAGAAATTAAAAAATTACTTTTTTTCAATTGTTATTAGCTGGATGTGAAAGACATCTATTGTTCAGTGAGAACGAATTCTTTTTACTACTATTTATTTTCGGGAGCTAATAGTGTCGTCCGAAAATAAAAAACATTATCGAGATAGGCAAAAGATGTGTGAAAATGCATAAATACTGGAAATAAAAAAAGATAGGTCAATATGTGTTTTTTCAAGTTTTTCTATTCCATGAAAAGCATTCATAATTGTAAAAAAAAGGTTCTCTATTGACCTGGTCCTTATTTCACATTATTTCATTTGATTCATAAGAATCGTATACCTATAATTTGCTAATCGGCGTTCTGCTAGAAAGGAAATTAGTTGCAATTTAATAAAAATGCAAAAATAAAATAAGGAATCCAAAAAAAACGATGTTCTATTTATGGTTCACATCTTTCATTTACAATGCAATAAAATACTTCGAAAGGTTTAAAGATAAGAACCCGGCATTTTTACGTTCATTGAAAGGAAAAAAAGCTTGAATCCCCGTTTCGATTTCACTGGTCAAACTTTGGAGGAAAATAGGTGCCTATTTTCAAAATGATGAAAAATATTGACTAGTTTAATTAATCCCTTTCATTATGCATTTTGGACCAATTGTGTAACTTCTGTGATTTCAATATGTTGTAATTATTTATGCAAATACTCAGAATAATTAATGGAATAGT
>NW_017672245.1:16774-17781 GCF_001879085.1 Nicotiana attenuata | reverse complement strand
CCTTTCAAAAGAGGTAAGATCCGGTGAAATCGGAAACAATTAATTAAGAATTCTAAACGTTTTTTTATGGAACAGACATATGAATATGCGTGGATCATACCTTTCATTCCACTTCCAGCCCCTATGTTAATAGGAGCGGGACTTATCTTTTTCCAACGGCAACAAAAAGTTTTCGCCGTATGTGGGCTTTTCAGAGTGTTTTATTGTTAAGCATAGTCATGGTTTTTTTCAATCTACCTGTCTATTCAGCAAATAAATAGCAGTTCTTTTTATCAATATGTATGGTCTTGGATCATCAATAATGATTTTCTTTAGACTTCGGATACTTGATCGACCCACTTACTTCTATTATGTCAATATTAATCACTACTGTTGGAATTATGGTTCTTATTTATAGTGATAAGAAAAAACAGAGAAATTAGGACCAAAAGTAATCATATATATTGTGTATGCAATATCAACAAGCATAGTGTTGAACACTTGTGTACAGAGTTTCGCTATAAAAAGCATTAGATGCATGAGGATTCAAGTGAAGCAGAGAAGAATAATATCCCAAACTGCACAAGAAAACTAGAGATTTTGCGTGTGTTTGGTAAATATTTTTCTTAAACATATTTTTCTAGAAATGAGTGGTTTTATCACCTATTTTTCCTTGTTTGGTTGGTGAATGAAAATCTTTTACTGAATTTTTTTTTCTCGTATTTGATTAGAGAGTTGAAAATATTTTTTAGAAAAATAATATTTTATGCTACTCTCCTCATTCCCCTTCTCCCAAAACCCCATATTTTTTGTGCCCCTAACTAATACACGAAACAACTCCAGACTAACACATAAAATAACTTCAGTGATGAGTATTGGATTTCAAAGATTTGAGAGTTCAAACTCCAGGAACGATTCCTGGTGTTTGAACCTTTACTAGTTCAAATTCCATAAACGATCCCTGATATTTGAACCATTACATGTAATATACTTTTACAGCAGGATTCTGCCTCTAACCTTACTGTGTC
>NW_017672245.1:8591-15684 GCF_001879085.1 Nicotiana attenuata | reverse complement strand
GATAAACTGGTAACTAAAATAGATAACTGATAACTAAACTGAAACAAAGGAAGTAAGGATATGAATACTCGCTCTTCTGAATGATGAACAACTTGTTTATCTGAATAAGCTACGGCCTCGGGCCCAATATATATGTGCACGAGCTACGGCCTCAGGCCCAAGTATACGTATACATAACTATGGCATCAGGTCCAAAAATGCATAAAGCATAAACTACGGTCTCAGGCCCAAACATGCATAAAGCATAAACTACGGCCTTTGGCCCAAGTATGCATAAAGCATATAAACTACGGCCTCAAGCCCAAATATAGGTGTTCAACATTCAGGAATTGAGAATCATACTGAAATACATGATGCTGAAATATTGAACCATACTGAGTTACATGATACTTCAATGCTGAGTAGAGCTAGACTGCGACATGTATTCGTGAACTGATTATGAAAACTTATGCTTCAACTATTTATGACATGCTGGTAATCTAGACTGAGACTCATGGGAATTAAATACAAGTCTATATTGATTACGCACTGAGCTCACAACATTCGGAATGAAAGTCATGAACGAGTTACGAAGCTAGAGAATAGAAGTTCTGCAGCTATTCAAGGAACAAGGCTTAACTATATTTCTGAGGCAATTGGTAACGTCATAAAAGAAACGTAGTATAGGGAGAATCATTAAATTTTCCAAACATAGAGAGTTAGCCTTACATACCTTAATTTCCTGCTCTTGAGCGTAATACAACATTCGCCAAACCTTTCAACTTTAATCTAAATCAATACAAGTCAAAGGAATTCCATATTAGCAATAATTCTCATGTTTTGGTCACTTAAGCATCTTATCAGACACTTAGTGAAAATAAAGCTTCATAGTCCTTATTAATGGTGTCTCTACAACCAATAACCCATTCTCTTGTTCCTAGATAAATTCTAAAGTCTCAAATGGTTATAATCAACATTATTCATTATCACCCAAAAGGTAAACAACACCCTTAACTAATAATCAACAATCAACACCCCAAACCTATAATCGTTCATGCTTTTCTATCAAACCCATCAACTCATATCTCATGAACTAGGGTTTATAATCATCAAACCAATGCTAGAATCAATTAGAGGGTGAAGACATTACCTCTTTGAAGTTCTATCCCCTTGAATTCGAGTTCTAGGGTTCCTTCTCTCAACAATGATGTCCCAGTCGAATATCTAATGATATGGAGGGTTTACCCATATTAATAAGTTGGGAAATTAAAATTAACTTAGAATCACCATTAGAACTTACCTTGGGTGGTAGAGGGACCCTTAAGGAGTTAGGTTTTTGAGAGCTTTCTTTTCTAGAGCAAGTTTTTATGTTTTGGGGCTGTGGGGGACGAAATAGGGCTTAAAAATGACTCCCGAAGTCTGCCACCACGCCTCTGTAGGCCCGACCGCGGTCCCGACCGCGGTAAATAGCAGGAACACTGCCTCACGACCACGGTCGGGGTCCAGGCGCGGTCCGGGGGCGGTGGTTGCGCACTGTTCTGTAAAACATGCATAACTTTTAGCACAGAGCTCCGTTTGGGCTCCACGATATATCTTTGGAAAGCTATTTCAAAGGTCTACAACTTTCACCTTTGAGTTTTTCGAAATTCCTTATAAAGTTTTGGTAACTTCTACTGGAAGACGGACCTTTTGTAAACTTAGTCGATTTTGTCGAATCTTATGCACCTCACTCTCCATCTTGATTCCGAAACAACTATTTTCACCAATAATCATCCCTCTAGGACTTCATATGTCTAAAATATCAAATTAATACCCATTTGTCATATTCACACCTAGTCTGAATGTACGGGGTGTTACATTATCTCCCCCTTGGGATCATTCGTCCTCAAATGATTGTCCTGACTGTAACTTCTGCTAACTTTGGACCTTAATCAGGTCTGCTGGAAACATGAACTTTCATTAAAACTTGCATAATAAACTGAATGAATACATGAATACTGAACTGAATGACTACTACATTGACTGAATATTGGTCTGTCATGGATACGTGAATACTGAACTAACATGGATATCTGAATATTGAACTGGCACGAATAATTGAGTATTGAACTAACATCAATATCTGAGTACTAAGTTGGCATAAATATCTAAGTATTGGACTAACATGAGTAGCTGAGTATTGAACTGACATGAGTATCTGAGTACTAAACTGACATGAGTATCTGAGTACTGAACTGACATGAGTATCTGAGTACTGGAAACTTGAATGTTATAACATGAAATGTGAAATATTGGTTGTACCACTGCTAATTCTAGTGGCAACTACAACTCATAAACTAATTGATCGATCCTTTACAAGATTCTATATGGCCCAATACAGCAGGGACTGTGCTTCCCTTTTTTCCAAATCTCATAACGTCTTACATAAGCGAAACTTTCAGAAACACCCAATCATCAATTTCAAACTCTAGGTCTCTATGCCGCATGCTCAAATAGGATTTTTGGCGGCTCTGAGTTATCTTCAAATGCTCTTGAATCAACTTAACTTTCTCTATAGTCTGATAGACCAAATTTAATCCAACAACTCCTCTTCACCAACTTTGAACCAACTAATTGGCGATCTACACCTTCGTCCATACAGAGTCTCGCGTGGTGTCATCTTGATACTAGAATAGTAGGCGTTATTATTAGCAACTCAATAAGAGGCATGTGATCATCCATATTACTTTTAACATCAAGGACATATCCTCAAGTGTCTGAATAATGCGCTCTGCCTGGCCATCTTTCTGAGGATGAAAAACGTGTGCCTAATCCTTTATGAAGGACTTCTAAAGTTCATTATAAACTGAGAACCATGACATACAATAATGGACAACAGGGTCCCATGCACTCTGACGATTTCTTGGATATACAACTTGGCATAATCCTCTACTGAATCTGTAGTCTTTACTGGCAAGAAGTGTGCTGACTTGGTAAGTCAATTTACAATCATCCAATCAAATCATGCTTTTAAAATGAGTAAGATAATCCTGTTATAAATTCCATATTTACCATCTTCACTCAAAATATGTGTATTCTGTGATAAAACACTAGGCTTTCTGCTGCCCGACTTTTACTGCTGATAATTCGGACAATTTGGCCACAAAGTCTGTGACGTTCTTTTTCATGTTGGTCCACCAATAAACCTCCTTAAGATCATGATAATATTTGTGGTACCTGAGTAAATAGAATACCTAAAATTCTGGGCTTCTAGCATGATCTTCCCTCTTTAAGTCCATCTATGTCTGGAACACACAATCTGTCGTGGTACCTCAAAGTACTATCATCTCCCCCTTATTCCAAAGCTATCATTTTATACTTGTGAATCTCCTCTTCAACTGCAACACGTAGGGATCATCAAATTGTTTCTCCTTCTCTTCGGCTACTAATGGGGAACACGTCCTGTTCTAGACAACAACTCCGTCATCTTCGGAGTCCGAAGTCGAACTCCTCTTGGCTGGTGAACTTCTTTCACCAGAGTTCTCTTATCTACCTCAATAATGAGTTATACTTCTCACACTTTGTCTTCTTATGCACTTCCTGAAAACACTTATAGCATTGTTGTGACCTAAGTCTTTGACCAGTACTCCGAAGACTAGAGTCTCGTGCAATGGCACTACCCTCGTGACACATAAATAGGCATGATTTTATAGCTTTTTTGTGATCAATTTATCATCAATAACTAAGCTCGGTGATCATTCTACTCACTTTGTGTTGCTTACACATGCTATACATAATCCTTGTGGTAATTATACTATTTTCCCTCATTACCAAACTGATTTTCTTTTTCATATCCCATGCTAACTATTCGGGTTTCAAATCTCTAACTGGACTTATTGAAAATTTTCACATCACCCCTTAGACCAAAGGTCTTATACTTGTGGATCCTTCTCTTTTTGTTGGGATCCAAATAACTTTCCTTATTTTCTGCAATTCTTTGCACCCTACGTCAATGACGACTCATCTTCCAACTTACTTCTGAGAAATCTTTCTTACTAGGAAACTAAATTATTCACTTAAAGGAAAGCTGATGTTTTCACAACTATCATATACAATCTTAATAATTTAACTCTGCTCATACTGTCAATCCTGGAGAAACCACATTACGATAATTCCTAAAGGCTATTCTTATATAGTTTGTGCTCTCACTGCTAGCTAAATTTTTTTTCCAATGCCATTGTACTTTGATTTCAACTTAAACTCTTTGGGTTCTAACACACATTCGATATTTCAAACTGTCATCCACTCACTAGAGTTAACCTGGCTAAGTGAATCAAATTGTACCTCTACTAGCTCTGCTGAAAGTGCTAATTCACTGTATCAACTCAAAACTTACTTACTATTCTTTTACTAACCACCTGCTACCATCATGTTTTCTTGCTCTGCTTTGAATAACTAAAGTGAAGCATAAGGTTATTCTAACTTCCCTCGCCGTCCGGCCCTGTTCTACGCTCGCACACTATCCTTTTTTTTTCTTCTAAACTATGTGCATGGATCAGATTTAGGGAATGCATCTGCCTTAAATGAAATTGGAATATCTAACCCCAAACTTTCTATACAATACTAAATCATATCATGCTATAAATATCGCGGGTAATCATTTAGTCACATAACCTAAGGGGGAACTGCCATATCTTTTATCTTACATCAGTAGCTGCTTCTTATAGTAACTTACAAACGTGGTACTTCTAGTTCTGATTTGAATAAATATGAACCACTTAAAATCGTTCCCTGAAATTCACTATTGGCTGCTCTTGGTTCTCATTGCATACATCATATCTTCTAGTCATTTGCATGAGTTCTACGAAAAATACATCTCTAATAATAATAATCATTTTTGACTCCTAGGTATTTTACCCTTAGGCTCTTTTCTGTCCAAACCTTCGTAACCAATGTTAGGGTCTGACATCTGAACTATCATCATCCAACTTGTGGCTCCACTTCCAAAAATTAAATGAAGTTGTTCTAGGAGGTAAAACACGTACGAATACACTACCATGCACAACCTTATCTTTCAAAGTATACCATCATCTGATAAATCACTTCTTGAACCATCCAGTGAGTCTTGGTCTTAATCCAGACCTAAAATATGCAAAGGTTTCGCTATAATCACTATTACTTACATTTTCTTTGAGAACAGATATGCATCACTGTATACTCACAAGTCACCAAAAGTTTCGATACACTGAAAATTGGATATTTGGTAAACATATAACTGAATACTGGCGTACTGAATAACCATAAATTTTCTAACTGAAAGATTGTATAACTGGTAACTGAGGTAAACTAATAGCCATAAGACATGATAACTGCTTTTGTACTTTCTGATAAGGTTATGCTCGAATTTATACTACTATCCATTGCATCCCACTTGAACATCCTCTTAAGTCTCATATTTACTAACCTGTACTCCAAAATTATACCCCAATGGGCAGTAATCCTCTCTAGGACCTTAGGTTTCTCCTACGTGTCACTTGGGCATCCAATACGTTTGGAAATCGATTGGAAGAGAAGGTTTATTGCTCTAAGCTTCATGGTACGATCTAGAGTAGAAAGAAATGAGACAATCCTGGATGTCTTGGTAGTTAACCGTTTATATGAGTGGCCGACACACACATATAAAGGAAACTCCACTGGACACGGCTTCATAGACTCCCTAGACACTTGAACCTAGTGCTCTGATACCAAGCTTTGTCACGCCCCGAACCTGGGCCTGGACGTAACACGGCACTCAGTGCCTTACTACATGTGACCGAGCGAACCAACTGGCTGGCTGAATCAACATGTGGTATCATAACATACTGAATGCGGAAGATAAACTAACACATGCTGATATACTGAAAGTCTGAATGATATAAATTAAAGTGTGGAAATACTAATACAATTCTTAAACATATTTGCAGCCAACATAGCTTAAAATGAAAAGCATGCGACTCTGTTTAACTGTTACTCTAGTCTATGAAGCCTCTAATGAAGTACTGAAAACACTCACTGTCTGAAAATACTAAAGACTGTAAGGTAATGATAATGCCCCGAAAGAACTGGGATCACCAAATAGCTGGTACGAGAATCCTAGCGCTCTGAATCATCAACCTGTAAATCATTACCTACATCGTGATATGCAGGCCCCGGGCAAAAGGGGCGTCAGTACATTTGAATTACACTAGTATGTAAAGCAACTGAAAGAAAGAATTATAAATGCTGAAACTGAAACTAAGCTGATAACTGAGAATTGATAATTGGTACTGAAATGATAACTATTGAAACAGAAACTGAAACGATAGCTGATAACTGATAACTAAAGTGATAACTGATAACTGATAACTAAAATGATAATTGATAAATGAAATGATAACTGAACTAATAATCGATAACTGATAATTGATAACTGAAAGGATAGCTGATAATTGATAACTGATAACTGAAATGATAACTGATAACTGGTAACTAAAATGATAACTGATAAATAAACTAAACAAAGGAAGTAAGGATATGAATACTCCCTTTTCTGAATGATGAACAACTTGTTTATCTGAATAAGCTACGGCCTCGGGCCCAATATATATGTGCACAAGCTACGGCCTCAGGCCCAAGTATACGTATACATAACTACGGCCTCAGGCCCAAAAATGCATAAAACATAAACTACGGCCTCAGGCCCAAACATGCATAAAGCATAAACTACGGCCTCAGGCCCAAGTATGCATAAAGCATATAAACTATGGCCTCAGGCCCAAATACAGGTGTTCAACATTCAGGAATTGAGAATCATACTGAAATACATGATGCTGAAATACTGAACCATACTGAGTTACAACATGAATTCTGTGTGTTCCCTTGGTACAGTTCTGCCTGCAACTCTATGTTCTGAATCCTGTTTCTTCTGAAATTCAACTATTTTTAAAAACCTCCCCTCCCTCTTTTACATACGCTTAGTCCCTTAGGTTCTCAACCACCTCACGTGTGAGCATTGCCTAGGGTCCACATGAGACTCCTTTGAACTCTGACACACTGGGGGCTGGTTTTCCAATCTCTCATGAACTCTTTTCTGAATGTGTGGTTCTGGTGTGAGCAT
>NW_017672245.1:0-622 GCF_001879085.1 Nicotiana attenuata | reverse complement strand
AGCAATATTCCCGGATTCCCAGAGTTATTCCCTAGAGCTGGAGGTGCTACTACGGTCCCTATCAGTCATCCTCCTACCCCTTTTGGGCAACCTACCATGACCGCTCATTTCGTTGGAATGCCTTCTGAGGTTCGCCCCCAGGTGTCCCCAGCGGGAGCGGTTCCTAACATCTTCACTGCCCCACCATGCCCTGCTATAACACAACCTTCGCTGCCAAGGCCTGCCTTTGATCCCTCAGTATTCACATTCCAAAACCCTGTATTTCCGTCAGATCCTCCTCAATATCCCACATATAATTACTCCCAGCCACCCCCATACGAGCTTACACCAGGGCAGGACAAAACCCCCAAAGACCCAAAGCAGGATGAAATGGCAAAGAGAATGAGAAGCCTCGAGCAGAGAAAAACATGCAAGGATTGAGCGGGCAAAAGAGTGTCTCATACACGGATCTATGTATGTTCCCTCATGTACACTTGCCGTCAGGGTTTCAAAACACCAAAACTTTGAGAAGTATGACGGACACGGTGACCCCATCGCTCACCTAAAGAGTATTGTAATCAGTTACGGGGGGCCGGTGGCAAAGAAGAGCTGTTGATGGCATATTTTGGAGAAAGCTTGGTTG
>NW_017672244.1:197876-206244 GCF_001879085.1 Nicotiana attenuata | reverse complement strand
TTCACCCATGATTTACTCTGTTTAAATGCCTTGAAATGTGAGTTAATATATATATATATATATATATATATATATATATATATATATATATATTTTTGCTCCTTGTTCTGCGTATGTAATTATATACATGCCATCCATGCTTAGTGTAAGCCTTACATATTATTGATATTGACCTTAGTAAATGTCATGTCGACCCCTCGTCACTACTTCATCGAGGTTAGACTGATACTTGTTGGGTACATGTTGTTTATGTACTCATACTACGCTTCTGTACTTAACTGTACAGGATCTGAGGCAGGTGCATCTAGTTACCCCTCCGGCGCGCGTTCTTGATTCCTGGTTATGATCTCACGGTGAGTTGCCCCTTCTGAGCCGTTCAGCAGCATTACCGAAACTTCTCTTCTTTTGTTGTTATTATGTACTATGTATCCTGTTTCAGGCAGTAGGATAATGGTATTCTTTTTGTACATTTTACTAGTTGCCCTAGTACTTGTGACACTAGTTCCTGGCACACACTATAGACTATATTTTTTTTTGGGATGTAACGATATTATTACGAACTTGTTAATTAATGACTGTTTGAAAACTTAACTGTTAAGAAAAATGTTGAGATTATTTTTGGTAAATTAATAAGAACTTATTAGTTGAATTAGGGTTGGCTTGCCTGGCAACCCTGTCGGGCGCCATCACGACCTATGATGGAATTTGGACCGTGACAACATGGTATCAGAGCACTAGGTTCACGTAGGTCTCACAAGTCATGGGCAAACCTAATAAAGTCTTGCGGATCGGTACGGAGACGTCTGTATTTATCATCGAGAGGCTATAGGGTGTTAGGAAACTACTTTTTAATAATCTTCTATCGTGTAGTTGATGGTATACTAACTTTTCTCCTTCTATTCTCTCACAAATGGTGAGGACGCGCACGGCAGATGTTCCACACCCGAGAGGAGCTGCTCCCCCCGCTGCTAGAGGTCGGGGGAGGGCACCGGCCCGAGGTAGGGGACGAGGGCATCCCAGAGCTATCCTAGTTGCAACACCAGCGGATCCTGCGGGGGATCCTATTATTGAGGAGCAGGGCAAGGTGCCCGCAGCTGAGCTTACCCCGGCGGACTTTGTGACAGCACCGGGTTTCCGAGAGGTCATGGCCGTATGTTGCGGTTCATGGATACCGTGACTCAGGCTGGTCTATTTCCAGCAGATCCAGCTACATCTCAGGCGGGGAGGGGGAGCACAGACCCTACTGCTCAGGCTCCTGGTCATGCAGCTGCAGTGTATCAGACTCTTGGTGCACTACCTGCGGATGGGGCTCAGCCAATTGCTGCAGTGGTACCTAAGCCCAGACCGGCTGCGGACAACGATTCACATAAGTTGTTGGAAAGATGGACTAGGCTACACCCTCCTATCTTCGGAGGCGAGCGTCATGAGGATGCCCATGAATTCATTGATAGGTGCAGGGACAGACTGCACAACATGAGGATATTGGAGTCTCATGGGGTTGACTTCACCACTTTCCAGCTGGAGGGCAGGGCCCGTAGATGGTGGCAGTCCTATGTTCTTGGCAGGCCAGCGGGTTCTCCTCCCATTACTTGGAGTCAGTTCACATAGCTATTCCTGGATAGGTATATACCACCCTCTGAGAGGGAAGAGCTGCGGTATCAGTTTGAGCAGCTTAAGCAGGGTCAGATGTCCATGATCGTTTATGAGGCGAGGTTTTCTGAGTTGTCTCGCCATGCACTGATGATATTTCCTACTGACGCAAAGAGGGTGCAGAGGTTCGTCGCACGGTTGCATTATGGTATTAGGGCCAACATGGCCCGAAAGGTGGAGATGATGACTCCTTATCAGCTAGTGGTGGAGATTGCTCGGAGGATTGAGGGCTACCGTCTGAGAGGTAGGGAGCAGATGTAGCAGGACAAGAGGGCTAGATTCTCTGGAGAGTTCAGAGGTGCCCCGACTAGGGGCAGAGGTCAGTTTGGGAGGGGTCATCATAGCAGGACCCTATATTCAGCACCACTACCTCCTCTAGGTGCTCCAGCGCGCCCTTATTTCAGTGCCAGTCCAGAGAGTTCTTACCTCTCGCCAGCTATCCAGGGTTCTTCCAGTGGGTATTCAGGTCCCCAGGGTTCTTCTGGTTCATAATTTAGTGCTATGTCGGAGAGTTCATGCCGCCCACCGGCTATTCAGGATTCTTCTAGTGGGTTTACAGGCCATCAGGGTCAGACATTAGGGCAGCAGGTCACCGCACCGCGGGGTTATTTCGAGTGCGAAGATCTGGGTCACATGAGGAGATATTGCCCTAGGCTTCGGGGCAAGGCAGTGCAGCAGGGTCAGCAACCCATGATTTCAGCACCGGTTGCCCAGTCGCCCAGAGGTGGAGGACAGACTGGTATGGGCCGTCCTAGAGGTGGAGGCTAGGTAGGGAGAGGACAGCCAGCTACTGCTCAGTCAGGTGGAGGCCAGCCAGTCGGTGCTCCAGCCAGATTCTATGCTATTCCGGCAGATTAGATGCATTGGCCTCAAATGCCTTTATCACAGGTATTATCTCCGACTGCGGTAGGGATGCTTCAGTGCTATTTGATCTAAAGTCTACCTATTCATATGTGTCATCTCTGTTTGCTCATTCCTGGATATTCTCCTTGGGTACTCCTGTTCATGTGTCCACTCCTGTGGGCGATTCTGTGGTTGTGGATCCGATCCACCGGTCCTATGTGGTCACATTCTGTGGTTTTGAGACTAGAGAAGACCTCTTGTTGCTGATATGACTAACTTTGATGTCATCCTAGGCATGGATTGGTTATCCCTTATCACATCGTCCTAGATTACCATGCCAAGGCTGTTACGTTAGCGATGCCAGAGATGCCGAGATTGGAGTGGAAGGGTTCCTCGGTTAGTACATCTAGTCGGGTTATCTCTTTTCTGAAGGCTCGACATATGGTCGAGAAGGATTGTTTGGCTTATCTAGCCTATGTACGGGACACCACCGCAGAGTCTCCGACGGTTGATTCAGTTCCAGTAGTCCGGGAGTTCGCCGATGTGTTTCCTTCTAACCTTCCTAGCATGCCACCGGATTGTGACATTGATTTCTGCATTGATTTGGCTCCAGGTACCCAACCTATATCTATCCCACCGTACCGTATGGCTCCGAAAGAGTTGAAGGAATTGAAGGAGCAGCTTGAGGAGTTATTAGCAAAGGGGTTTGTGAGACCCAGTGTATCACCTTGGGGTGCACCAGTGTTATTTGTCAAGAAGAAGGATGGAACCATGCGGATGTGCATTGATTACCGCCAGATGAACAAGGTTACCATCAAGAACAAGTACCCGTTGCCGTGCATTGATGATTTGTCCAACCAGTTACAGGGTGCTTTCTAAGATCGACTTGAGATCAGGGTATCATCAGCTGAAGAATCGAGACTCTAATGTCACGAAGACTGCTTTCCGTCCTAGATATGGCCATTATGAGTTCCTGGTGATGTCCTTCGGCTTGACTAATGCCCCAGCGGCGTATATGGAGTTGATGAACAGGGTGTTCAGGCTTTATATTGATTCCTTTGTTATTGTCTTCATTGATGACATATTAGTATACTCACGTAGCCTGGGGAGAACGAGCAGCATTTGAGAGTAGTGCTTCCGACATCGCGAGAGCAGAAGCTATATGCTAAGTTCTCCAAGTGTGAATTTTGGCTTGAGTCAGTAGCATTCTTGGGGCATGTTGTATCAGGAGAGGGTATCAAGGTGGATCCCAAGAAGATTGAGGCGGTTCAGAGTTGGCCACGCCCTACTTCAGTGACTGAGATCAGGAGTTTTCTGGGGTTAGCGGGTTATTACCGTCGATTTGTGCATGGTTTTTCATCCATTGCATCACCTCTAACTAGATTGACCTAGAAGGGTGATCCTTTCCGTTGGTCCGATGAGTGTGAGGCGAGCTTTCAGAAGCTCAAGACAGCTTTGACTATAGCACCGGTTCTTGTGTTGCCTTCTGGTTCGGGGATGTATACGGTATATTGCTACGCTTTACGCGTCGGCTTGGGATGCGTATTGATGCAGGAGGGGCGAGTTATTGCATATGCTTCACGTCAGCTGGAGATTTATGAGAAGAATTACCCTACGCATGACCTAGAGTTAGCAGCGATTGTTCATGCTCTTAAGATATGGTGTCATGTAAGGTTTACACTGATCATCGTAGCTTGCAGCATTTGTTCAAAATAGGGATCTCAATTTGAGGTAGTGTAGATGGCTTGAGTTACTAAAGGATTCTGACATCACCATTCTTTATCATCCGGGCAAGGCAAATGTGGTCGTGAATGCCTTGATTAGGAAATCAGAGAGTATGGGTAGCTTGGCATTCATTCTAGCGGAGGAGAGACCACTAGCTTTGGACATTCAGTCCTTGGCTAACAGACTTGTGAGATTGGACATTTCAGAGCCCAGCCGAGTCCTGGCGTGTGTTGTTGCTCAGTCTTCATAATTGGGGCAGATAAAGGCTCGACAGTTCGATGATCCGCATTTGGCAGTTCTCCGAGAGACGGTGCTGCAGGGTGGTGCCAAGGAGGTTTCTATTGGCGAGGATGGTATTCTCCGACTCCAGGGTCACCTATGTGTTCCTAATGTCGACGGCTTGAGGGAGAGGATTCTAGAGGAGCGACACAATTCGCGGTATACTGTTCATCCAGGTGCTACGAAGATGTATTGTCACACCTCCTTTTTACTACCCCGGAAGGGGTATAAGGGAGTTTTTCCAATTAAAGGACAATCGAAATGGGATTTCTTTATTTAAAGAATTCAGAGTCGCCACTTGGGATAATTAGGGTGTCCCAAGTCACCGGTTTAAATCCCGAATCGAGGAAAGATTGACTCTGTTATACAGTCTGCGAACACAGAAATCCGGGTAAGGAATTCTGTTAACCCGGGAGAAGGTATTACGCACTCCCGAGTTCCATGGTTCTAGCACGGTCGCTTTGATCATACTTGGCTTATAAAATTATTTAATTACTGAATTTAGAACCTATGTGCATTTACCTCTTACCGCTTTCAATTAAGAAAAATTATCTTGAAACGGGTCACGCGTACGTGTACCCATTTGTTTGGTGCGTCAAAAATCATGTCACGCGAACGTGTCCACAATTAATAACGCTTTATTATTATTAAGAAAGTTTTGCCGAAGTTGCGCGAATGCATACTCCTGTTTTGTTCTTTTAGAAATCGCGATTATGTCACGCGAACGTGTCCACAATCACAATGATATATTAAACGGGCCTAGAGCAACTACGAGCATTTGTCATTTTTATATCTAACTCATAAAATTAATGTGAGGTCCATGAGCAATTTAATTATGGATGGCACACCTCAATCTATCCTTAAGAATCGTAATTATATCACGCGAACGTGTACATAATAACGGTAATTTCTCTACAAATACGCCACCCAATTCTTCTCAAATACAAACAGAGGTGTTCATTATTATACCAACAAACACAAATGACTAAGCATTTACCAAAGAGAAACATTGAATATGACGTAAACAAACAAAAAGATTAAAACTAGTAACATGCTCATTGGAAAAGTGACATTATATGTATTTTTTATACCAATTTTGCTCCTAAGTATTCAGAGGATTCATCATAAGCAGACCATTTATAATCTGTCTTCCAACTTACGCAAAATTCTTTAATCCGAGCTTGAAATTGGTTATACTTTATGGAACTAAAGTAGAGACTGCAATGGACTAAAATCAAAATCATCTCACTTATGACTCTCCACTCCTTCGTTGTTTCAATTGGAGTTCAGAGCCAATGTTGAAAATAATTGTGAGATGAAAAAAAAACCACATCGTTGGGGCAACTTTTCTATGAAGGGAGATCTTCAGCGTAAATTATGATATCCATAACTCAAAACAACTCAACAAAGACATCAACACAGTGTTCTAACAAGGAAGAATAGTAGAGTGCAAAAATAACCTTTGGCAAGAAAGATCTGAATCGATTTGCTCAAAACCAAAAATTGACCAAGACCGTGACTCTGGAACCTCGATTTCGAAGCTTGCCGAAACTCAAGGAACCTCGGACGGCACCTCAATTGCACGAACTCAGATGGACCTCAAACTCCATCCCCAAAGACCTCCCAACCATTGATTCTCTGTCCAGAAACCTCTCTTTCTCGTCTCTCTATCTCTGTTTTTGATTTCCTTTTCAACCTCAATTTCTTTGTACTGTGATGCAATTATTACTGGAACCAAAGGAATTTGCAGTAAAGAAGGTCTAAGGTTTGATTTCATAAATTGGTTTCTTTGTGCTTTTCGTTCCTTCCCTAATTATTTCATTTTTTCTTTGCCGTTTTCTTAGCTTTTGTTTCTCGTCCTTCTCTTTTTGAGTTGACTCAGAAGATATGAAGGCTGTGTGTATGTGTTGAGACAGCATCTGTGGTTTATTTTCGTTGGATAAGATGAAGCTAGGGGTCTATTGTGTATCCCCAATTCTCACAAACGGCTCCCTTTGATTTTTAGGAGTCTAGGGTCTTATAGGTATAGAGTCTAGGTTTACATTTGTGTATTTTGCCAATTAGTCCCTAGGTCTTTTGTGTATTAGGTCCTCATGGTCTTTTTACTTGTTTTAGTTCCAAAGAAGAGTCTATAAGGGTCCCTAAGCTTAATTGACTAATCCGAATTGGGCCAAGAATTGAGCTCTAAAACTCTTAAAATTGTAATCCAACACCTTAATTGACTCCTTTTAAAATAAGATAAAAATACTACACAATGCCAAAGGTAATCCTAATTAATTAAACCAAACATGAAACTATTTTTGTGTTTTCGAAATTATATAGAGATAAAAACAAGGTACTATTTTTGTATTTTTAAAAAAATTATGAAAAATATATAAACTAAAATATTTTTTGTAATTTTCCATTTTTATGATGAAAATAAAGTAAAGAAGTCAAAAAATAGTTAAAATAGCTATATTTAGGCCTAAATTAAATATTTACATGCTAAAATATAAAAAATCTTGGGGAGGGTCAAAATCCACATGTCTACATGTATCGTGACCTGAGGCAGCATTATTGGTGGTGGCGATTGAAGAAAGACATTGTTGAGTACGTGGCTAGGTGCTTGAATTGCCAGCAGGTTAAGTATGATTACCGCAGGCTAGGTGGCCTACTTCAGTAGATGCCTATACCTGAGTGAAAATGGGAGCGCATTACTATGGACTTCGTAGTTAGGTTGCCACGGACATTGCGGAAGTTTGACGTAGTTTGGGTCATTGTCGATAGATTGACCAAATCGACACACTTCATTCCGGTGGTGACTACTTATACTTCAGAGAGGTTGGCTAAGATCTACATTCGGGAGATAGTTCGATTGCACGGTGTGCCTGTTTCCATTATATCAGACAGAGGCTCTCAGTTAACTTTCCATTTCTGGAGAGCCGTTCAGAGTGAGTTGGGGAACCGTGTGGAGCTCAGCACATCATTTCACCCGCAGACCGACGGGCAGTGGGAGTAGACTGTTCAGATTTTGGAGGACATGCTCAGGGCATATGTGATTGACTTTGGAGGGCAGTGGGATCAGTTCTTGCCTTTGGTGGAGTTTGCTCACAACAACAGTTATCAGTCCAGCATCGAGATGGCTCCATTTGAGGCTTTATACGGTCGACGACGTCGTTCTCCTATCGGGTGGTTCAAGCCTAGTGAGGCTAAGTTGTATGGTGCACACTTAGTCAAAGATGCGCTGGGAAAGGTAAAGTTGATTCAGGAAAGGTTTCACACGGCACAGTCCAGACAGAAGAGTTACGTAGAAGGCGCGTGATGTATCATTCATGGTCGGCGAGAAGGTTCTCTTGAAAGTCTTGCCGATGAAGGATATTATGAGATTCGGGAAGAAGGGCAAGTTGAGCCCAAGGTTTATAGGCCATTCGAGGTGTTGAGGCGAGTTGGGGAGATTGCTTATGAGCTTGCTTTACCTCCCAGCCTATCAGAATTTCATCCAATTTTTCACGTGTCTATGTTTCAAAGGTATCACGCCGACTTGTCTCATGTGTTAGACTTCAGTACTATTCAGCTGGATAAGAGCTTGGGTTACGAGGAGGAGCCAATTGCCATTGTTGATAGACAGGATTGCCAGTTGAGATCCAAGAGCATTTCTGCGGTGAAGGTCCAGTGGAGGGGCCAACCAGTCGAGGAGGCGACTTGGGAGTCCGAGGAGGATATGCGGAGTAGATATCCACACTTATTCAGCACTTCAGGTATGAATCTAAACCCGTTCAAGGACAAACGTTTGTTTAAGAGGTGGAGAATTAATGACCCGACTGGTCGTTTTGCTTTTTAGAACCCCGTTCCCCTAAATAAGACATCCCATACTTGCTTTTACTGATTTATG
>NW_017672244.1:189163-197775 GCF_001879085.1 Nicotiana attenuata | reverse complement strand
AAACTGGAACTGTATTCCCTTGTTCTCCAGGTGGGCTCCTGATTGCTGAAACTTGAACTGTATTCTCTTGCTCTCCAGGTGGGCGCCTGATTTCAACAAAAATAGAGAAAACAAAGAAAATTTTCTACCCCAGATTGATAGCTGGGCACATATGTGAGTGTTAAACTGAACAATGTTACCAAATATTCTAAGAACTTGAAAGCTGAAACTTGAACTGTACTCCCTTGTTCTCCAGGTGGGCTCCTGATTGCTGAAACTTGAACTGTATTCCCTTGCTCTCCAGGTGGGCGTCTGATTGCTGAAGCTTGAACTGTACTCCCTTGCTCTCCAGGTGGGCGCCTGATTGCTGAAACTTGAATTGTATTCCCTTGCTCTCCAGGTGGGCGCCTGATTGCTGAAACTTGAACTGCTTCTCCCTGTTCTCCAAGTGGGTACCTGATTTCAACAAAAATAGACAAACAAAGAAAATTTTCTGCCGCAGTTTGGTAGCTGGGCACATAGGTGAGTGTTAAGCTGAATTATTCTACCAACTATTACTAAGAATTTGAAAGCTAGGTCCTATTATCCAGAGGGGGGTCCTGACAACTCTTAATTAAATGACAATTATAAATCTAAGTTATATCTTCTAAAGGTATTACTTTCGCTAAATCTTGTTATCTAAGAGGGTCTTAAAACTACATCCTATTATCCAGGAGGGCCCTAAAAATCAAAATCAAGTCTTATCTTAAAAGTGACAATTTTTACGACTGAATTATACTTCCCTACGTCAGAACTCTTACGGCTGAATTATACCTCCCTACAACAGATCTTACGCTAAATCTTGTTATCTAATGGAAATCTTAAAGCTAGGTCCCATTATTCAGGAGGGTCCTGAAAACTCCTAATTGAATCCTATCTGAAACATGCAAACTTTGAAGCCAACTTATATTTCTTTGGGGGTATATTTATGCTAAATTATGCTACTCATGCTTGTTTTAAAATTTAAACTAGGTCCAATTTTCCAGGAGGGTCCTGAGAATTTACGGTCATACCTGTCTGGTGCTTGCCTTTCCTTACGGAGGGCTTCTCCGAAACACCGAAACTTTCTGCCCCTGTTTCAATCAAAGAAAATCTTGTCAGTTTAAAATGTGATGGTTGGTTTGTGACCTTGACTTTGAGAGCTATTGCTCCTTCGCTTCTCATGATAACTGATCTCCACTCGAAGACCTTGCTTGTTCAATGACTAACCACTTTCTCTGTCACACTTAACAGATAAAATACCTCTTCTTCGTTCAAACCCAATACCCTCTATCTGTTGCATTGCTCATGAACTGACATTTACCAAACCTTTGTGTTTCACCGAAAAATACCTTTGATTCGTCCACCTAACACCCTCCATATGTTGCGTTGTGCTCTTGCATTGACATGTACTGAACCTTTGTGTTTCTCATGAGTTCCAAAGCACGTCAATTGCCATCCACTTAGTGCGCATGATGTTCTTTCCTGACTTAAATCACTAGCCTCGACCTTGAGGTCTATTGCTCCTTCACTTACCATGATAACTTTGATTTTTGCTTGGAATACCTCGCTTGTCACTGGTTAACCACTTTCTTTGTCACTCTTATCACTGAGAATATCTTTGATCCGTTCACCCTAAACCTCCATCTGTTGCATTGTTCATGAATTGATATATACCAAACCTTTGTATTTCACACGACTTCAAAGCATGTTGATTGTTACCAACTCAATGCGCTTGTTGTTCTTTCTTGACTTATGACACCTTGATGTTCTAGCCAGATCCCGTTTTGTGCAATTGTAAAGCAGGTGGCAAATTTTGAAGTCATTTCTCACTTGTTTGACCAAACAGACTCAGGAAGAAGAAGTAAACAAGACAAAAGGAACAGAGTAAAGGACAATGGAAGAGATGATTCCTAACAAGACAACTACAAAGTAGAAATCTATTGGATGTGGATACTGACTCTAATGACCTTGACATGCACCTGCGGCCTATTTTTTTAACCAAATCTGATGTTCAACTCTTATTGTACCTTTTCGCCACGAAACTGGGCTTCAATGCTCCGCTTATCCAATCTGATTCACAATCCTTATTCGACTTGTAGTGCCCGAAGGGTTTTCACCATCAAGCCTCTCTCATTTTGGTCTTTCTCTCAACTCACCGTCGCCTTATGGTGCCTGTGAATGTTTTCACCAATAAGACTCTCTCGTTTTTAGTTTCTCTCAGCTTTCATCGCCTTGTGGTACCCGTGAGGGCTTTCATCAATAATACTCTCTCATTTTTCATTTCCCTTGTTTGGACCGGAGTGTTGCCCCTGATATGATTCACCTCTACTTGCTCGCCTTGGCATCTCTCGAATACTGATCGGAAGGTCTTTATCTGGACCGTAATGTGGGCTTTTGGATGGGGTTAGAAAGAAAGGGTATCAAAAGGCTCAAAACAATTCAAATGGGTTCAAAATTACAACTTTCGGAATCAAATCTCTTGCACAACCACAACTTCTGCCCCAGTTTCTTTTCTTGGGGACTTTTGGATCTTTACTTTGATGAGACCGAACCTTGAGGCTGCCTACGTATCCTTAAAAGGAATCAGGTCGAACGTAGTTCATGTCATAAGAATTACTTTGTTTGTTGTGATCTTTCTTTTCTTTTTCTTCCTCTTTCTCTTCTTTTCTTTTCTTTCTTCTTTTTCTCTTTTTTCTGTTTTGTTGTTTTTTTTTCTTTTCCTTTTTCTTCTCTTTTTCTTCTTCTTTTTTTCTCCTTCTTTTTCTTCTCTCTCTTTTCATTCTTTTCCTTTACTTAACTTTCACGCTTGTGTTCCTGATCTTTGCTACTGATTCCAAAAGAGGGGTATGAAAGAGAATAAATACGGCTCAAAGGGGTAACAAAGGGTAAAGTGTTTAGATAGCAGAATAACATGCCTTCGTCATTCCAATCTCCAAAACATGCCAAGTACAAACAACACAATTAAGCAAACCAGGGAAAATATTCGTAATATCTTTTGATTGTACTAGACTTGATAACCATATCCACACATGCGCCTTCCACATCTGTTAAATACAAAGCACCATTGGACAACACTCTCACTTCTCCTTACCACGAACGGCCCCTGTCAATTTGGGCAAACTTGCCTTTAGCTTCAACCCGATGCGGCATGATGCATTTCCATAGGGTTTCTTTATGTTCTATCTGCCCCAGTTTCACATGGTTCGGGCTTCAAATGATCTCAAAGTGTCCAAATCTGTTCCTATTTCCCTCAAGTACCCCTGTCATCTTCAAAATTGTTTCAATGCTTCATGACTAAACTAACTTTTTGAGCTTAGGCTGAGAATTACGTATGCATGTCATGTCACTAGAGCCAACAGGAAAAGAATTGTAGAAAGAAAAGAGAACTAAACAAAAAAATGGCTAGAAATAACAGAAAACAGGAAATTACATTAGACAGGCGGTGAAACGGTTCGAACAACAAGACAAGCAAACTAGACTAGGGTTACAACCCTGGGACAAACCTAGACAACACTAAACGAGCTACTACGACTAAACAAACTAGGCAAAATGAAAGGATAGAAGGGTTTGAGTCACAAGACAATATCCGGATTACAACCCTGAAATAACCTGGACAACAGAAATGACAATAAAATAAACCACCAAAACTCCACTCCGGCTGACCAAGAAATGGAGCGTCTTCCCAATTACCAAGCACGGCATCTTAGCCATTGAGTTTCGCATCAATATTGCCAAGACCATTATCAACTTTAATCAACAAGTTCCCAAGAGGATTCGCATGCTCCCTGCCACTGTCATTGACCACAACTACCCCTTCTTGAATCATTCTTTCTATTTCCCTTTTCAAAGAGTGACAGTCTTCAATGCTGTGCCCCTGGACATTAGAGTGGTACAGACATCGAACAGCAGGATCAAAGCCTTTCGCATATGAGTCTGGAGTATAGCCGAGGAGCGGCTCAATCAGGCCAGAATGCTTTAACTTTTCAAACAAACTTGTGTAGGATTCTCCGATGGGCGTGAAATTATCTTTTTGCCTTTGTTTCCCTCCATGCATCAGTTTTCTAGGATTGTTGGATGCTTGAAAATGCTGTGAAGGCACACGTGAATTTTGGGATGCTGGTGCCCGCTCTAGGGAGTGACCTGGTGGTCGGACAGATGGCCGAGTGTTGTTCGGCGGATAATACTGGGGTGGCTTATGTAGAGTTTGGGGATGTTCACGAGGTCGGTATTGAGGCTGAAAGCGTTTAGCAAGAACGACCACTGGACCCTGTCGTCGGCGGAGGCAGTGACCTGATGGTTGGACAGAAGACTGGATGTTGTTCGGAGGATAATACTGAGGTGGATTATATGGAGCTCGGGGATAGGTTTGGGGTTGGAATTGAGGCTGAACACGTTTAGCAAGAACGACCACTGGACCCTGTCGTCGGCAGGGCTCAGCAACACCTTTTCTATCAATGGGATGACTATCCCGATCGACTTGTTCGTTCCATCTGAGCCAAAAATCCCTAAAACTTTCCTTGGGTTTCTTTTCCATCTGAGATAGGGAGGAGCGGTCTGGGACAGTGTCTATGTTGTTCTGAAAGTGTCGCACAAAATCTTGAGCCATGTCATCCCATGTATGCCACTTACCGCCATCTTGACGAGTATGCCATTCCAAAGCTGCCCCAGTCAGGCTCTCACTGAAATACGCCATCATCAAGTCATCTTTCTCTCCAACACCTCTTATTTCACTGCAATAAACCTTCAGGTGGGCTACCGGATCTCCACACCCATCATACAAGTTAAATTTTGGCACTTTAAACCCCGCGGGCAGGCGAACGTCAGGGGACACAGACAGTTATTTGTAAGATATGCTACCCTGGTCTCCCATCCCTTGCTTGTTCTTTAAGGATTGTTCTATGCCTTTCAGCCTCCTGGATATTCCATCTCGCCCTTCTCTTCCTGTGAACTTTTCATTTTCAACATAAGGCTCATCCCGCGGGCCCTGCTCGTATGAGTTGGGAACCTTATGGGCAACCTCTGAGGGGTAATATTGGGCATCATGAGCTTTGAGTGGGTGTTCATTGTCGGGGATAGTGGATGTGACGTGAGGGCACTTTTGGGAAAAGATAGTTGGAGGACGAGTGATGGAGCTACTAGGGTGGTTGGAAGAGCTGTGATAAGCGGGTGGATCTGGAGAGTATGGAGGATCATCTCGCATTGTGTCTGGAGTTTGGGTAAGGGCAACATCTAGGAAGCTAGGTGGTAGCGGGGGTGGTGCCTTCCCAGTCATCCAAGCCTGATACATGTCCGCCATGTGTTGTCTTAACATCGTTACCTCTTCAACCAACCCACTGTCCTATTCGATCAACTGCTTTCGGGCACCAGTATCAACCAACTCAGTTCTGTTGTTGTCTGCCATTGCCTTTTGACTTTATATTGTATAGGAGAGTTGCCACTTTAAAAACCACAAACCAACCACCCTTCTGCTATGAATATAACAAAATGAAGCCATCACGTTAGCGATAGGGTATTTAACATAAGATAATCTCACTTTATGTGCAATGCACCTAGCCACAGTTATCGGTTCTAAAATGACTTCAAGGATACAAAGGTCAGTTGCCATCATCCCAATTTGTTCGTTTCAACCTCTTTTTTTTTTTGCTTTTCTAGCACTTGCTTGCTCATTTTCCTTCCTCTTTTCCCTTCTAATTATCACTCTTTTCTTTCCTCTCATTTCTCACATTCCATGATTTCACCTCTTCTTTTTTTCCACTCTTTTCTTTTCTTTTTTCTTTTAATAAATAAAAGAAATGATTCGATCGAGCCCTATGTAGGTTGCCTACGTATCATGACGCTGCATGAATCAGATCTTTGCGTAGTTCTGGGGGATCGGGAATAAAGTAAACAAAATAACATTCCTTTTTCCTTTCCTTTTTTTACCTTCAAGACTACTCTGATGAGAACAAAGAAATAAAAGAAATAAATCCTTTTTTTTTAATTTTCTAGACTTAATGTTCTATGCCCTATTCTAAGCTCAAGCTTAATGGGTATGCTTTTTTTTTTCTTTTGAAACAAATACTCTATTAAGGAAAACTCCTAGAAGAGAAAAAATATTTTTTGATTCTTTTTTTGAAAGGAAGTCCAAACAATAAACCTAAGAAAAAGTATTTTGAATTTTCATTTGATATCCCTCAAGAAAGATTTCGAAACGAGAAATGAACAAGCTAAAAATATTTTTGGATTTCAATTTTTGATTTTCTAAGAAAGAAACTTTAAAGATAAACAAAAGATAAAGTATGTTTCTTTTTTCTTCTATGTACAATATCCTAAAGTTCTAATAAAAGAATATTTGTTTTCATTTTTTCCATTAATTTCCCGAAGAATAACCTCAAAAGAAAATCTTTTTGGATTTTTGAGATTAATACCTTAAAGAAAAACTTTAAAAAAGTACTAAAAGGAAATTCTCTTCTTCTTTTTTTTTTTTTTTGAATTTTTAGTCCTAATATACTAAAGGAAATATAAAAATAATTTTTATTTTAAGCTCTAAATATTAATTGCCTAAAGGAAAAACTGTCTAAAAATGAAAATTTTTCTCTTAAAATTCCTAGAATTAGTATTCTAAAGAAAACTTCCAACGGAAATATAAAAATGCAAATGTTTTTTTCTTTTTGGATTTTTGACTTGTAACACATTTCCAAATACAAAATAAGAAATACAATAACAAAAGACTAGGCAAACTTAACTAAACTATGACAAACTCTAACATCATCTAAAAGACTCGACATTACTGTACAAAACTAAAAGGTAAAAGATGACATAAAAAGAAAAACAAACTCAAAAAATAAAAAATCTCCTTTCAATCTACTCCTAAATAAGCGATCCTGACTAGATGGTCCTGGGGCTCCGTCCTGCTCAAACATCGGTAAGTAAATCCACACCTGTATGAGAAAACTTAAACCAACGCTATGTGAGACAATAACATTCCCTGCTAGACACATGCAAGACATGGTTGAGGCTATTTTTGCAAATTGACTTATTTAGCCCAAAAGGTGGCTAGAAGTGTAAAATTTGGCTAAGACCCCGCAAAGCCAAGAACCTAAGATTTACTAGGAAGACCGGACCCTATGTGGGTTGCCTACGTATCACGCCCCGAAAGACGAAAATCAGGTATGCGTAATTCGGGCAGATTGGATACGTGCGAGAACAAAAAACAACTAATTTAGAGAAAACATAATTTTTGTTTTTCCTTTAAAAATGATGAAACATGCAAAATCTTTTTGGATTTTCTTTTTTCCCTTTTTTTGTTTAATTTTTGATTTTCGGAAAATGATGAAAAAGTGTAAAATCTTTTTGAGTTTTTCAAGCTCTTTTTTTCTTAACAAAAATGTGACAGAAAGTATAATTGGGCCCCACTCGCTTTATCTTCACACTTCACCCTCTTTTTTTCTTTTCTTTTTCCATTTTTTCTTTTTATTTTTTCATTTGCCCTCAGCTATCGTTGGTCCGCCAAATGACCCTTTTACTCTTGGAGAAATGCAACATGTAGCACATAAGATGCATCAAGATGGTCTATGATTTTGGGTATACCTGTCCTAGACGGACCCAACCCCTGTGTTGAGTCCCCAAAGTCAAATGCACATGATGCAAACAAACGTTCCTACTAGGGATCCGGCATGAAGCTGAGTTATTCTAGGTTCAAAACCTGGGTATTTGGTCTAGACTTGGGGTACCTGAACGGACAACTGGGGCCGAAGAGGGGGCGACGTACCGGGAGTACTGAAGTCTACCCGGCCTTGTCGCTTGCCAAGCCTCGTTCTATTTGGTATAATTTCTACAGAAAAAGCGGGTCACGCGAACGTGTGCACCATTCCCAGAAGACTCAGAGGGATGGCGTAAGAAGACAGTTATATACAGTTCAAACAATAATAAAGCGGTAAACAGATAGCATTTAGCACAAAAGGTTCACAGAATACAGTAATATCAACAATAAATGAAGCCAAGTAAAAATCATTTTAACAAGCTCGAATTCTTGAACCCTGAACCAGAGATTCTGGGTTCTTGTCCCCAGCAGAGTCGCCAGAGCTGTCACACCTCCTTTTTACTACTCCGGAAGGGGTATAAAGGAGTTTTTCCAATTAAAGGACAATCGAAACGGGATTTATTTATTTAAAGAATTCAGAGTCGCCACTTGGGATAATTAGGGTGTCCTATGTCACCGGTTTAAATCCTGAATCGAGGAAAGATTGACTATGTTATACAGTCTGCGAACACAGAAATCCGGGTAAGGAATTCTGTTAACCCGGGAGAAGGTATTACGCACTCCCGAGTTCCGTGGTTCTAGGACGGTCGCTTTGATCATACTTGGCTTATAAAATTATTTAATTACTGAATTTAGAACCTATGTGCATTTACCTCTTACCGCTTTCAATTAAGAAAAATTATCTTGAAACGGGTCACGCGTACGTGTACCCATTTGTTTGGTGCGTCAAAAATCATGTCACGCGAACGTGTCCATACCGCACAAAGTGGTGTGCGACCGCACTGGGACTGTTCTGCATGAGATTGCCTTGTTTTTGGTACTTGTGCAAGTTTCACTCCTTTTGAGCCGATATTTGACATTTTGTCACTTT
>NW_017672244.1:165786-186561 GCF_001879085.1 Nicotiana attenuata | reverse complement strand
GCGGACTCTTGCTTCTGGGAACTGTCCGTCAGGGCTAATTTCAACCACCTGAGCACTAAGATCGCCATCTTTTGGCACTATTTGGCACCTCCCGAGTTGCCTTAAAACCCGATACGGGGCGTAGGGCTGGATGCTCTTAAGACCCATCAAAAGGAAGTGCGGCCCCGTTGCTGGCATATATATGATTTCATTGACAGGCAACCATCCAAATGTCCACTCTATTTGACTAGCAGTGAGGGATCGAAAGTATGAAGTCCAACCCGTGAATCCCTCGGGCAAGCTGATCCCCTTAATCCTTGTGTAAAACTCTTCTATACATGTCTTCTTTGTAGACCCATAACTCAGGCACTGAGGACGATGGCACAAGTGTTCAGTCATCCACATCTGCAACAATAAATTGCACCCCTCGAAGAAGTCTCCCCCGGCTTTGCAGGCTGTAAGAGCGCGGAAGATTTCGGCTAGTATCATGGGCGCAAGGGTGCTTTTGGCTTGGGTGAGTAGAGTGCTGACAACTCCGGCTATTTTTATGTCAATGTTTCCGTCTTTCCTTGGAAATACCACAAGCCCCAAAAAGACCACCATAAAGGCAAAACGTCTATGCTCCTCCCATTTTTGGCGGTTCCCTTTGCTACATATCTTGTTTTCCGGGTTGTTGAAACCTCCTATATGGCCATATCTGTGATATATGAAGTGTGGAGTACAAAAGCCGTTTGCCAAATCTGCATTATGGACTGTCCTGCTTATTTTCAATGAGTCTAAAAATTTGTGCACAGCCACAGCTCTCGGGGCAACCAAGTACTTTTGCCTTAAAGGAACCTCATCTTTTCCGATGTAGCCGGCTATTTCTTCCAGTGTCGGGGTCAACTCAAAGTCCGAGAAATGGAAGACGTTATGTGCCGGGTCCCAACAGGTGACCAACGCTCTGATGATGTCTCCCCGAGGCACAATCTCTAACAAACCGGTAAGCCCTTTCAAATATTTTTGACCTCATCTTGCCCTTCTCCTCCTAAGTCGCTCCACCACAGACGCAACTCCAAAGGGATTTTATGCATGATTGAAAAAGGTTCATTTTGAGTCGTGCTCATCCTGCACATTTATTAAGGTGATTTAATCACTTATTGACCTGACAATGAAAAATGACACTGTTTTTTGTTCAAATTTCCAATTTAAAACAAATGACCGGTTTTGCAAGTATGGCCTTTCAGCACTTCGAGGAGAAGATTTTAAGGCTGTGCCTGCTAACCGCTAAAACGGACTCAAGGTGGCTGTTCTTGCAAAAACAGCCTTCCGGCGCCCTTTTGGGGACATTCGGCTTATTTTAAGCAAGAATGGCGGCACCCGACTTATTCATGACGAAATTTAAAGTAAATTGGCAGTTTTGGCTATTTTTGAAAAAGGGGAGGTTGGACCCGATGGGGGTTGCCTACGTATCTCACATCCGGTGAGAATCAAACCTGCGTAGTTCGGGCAAATAAAACTAACTATCTTCAAAAACTAAACTCTTTTTTGTTTTTTTTTGTTGGCAAATTCACTATTTCTGAAAGCAAGACTCTTTTTATATTTTTTTTTAGTGGCGAATAAAACAAACTAATTTGAAAATAAAACTCTTTTTTTTGTCTTTTCCATTGGCAAACAAACCAAACTAAAAAAACTACTTTTCTTTGTTCTTTCATTTTTCTCAAAAATCCGGCAGAATTTCGGCACTACTTGGACATTGGTTTTTCTAATATAGGTAATTAACTCTCTACACTCTTATTTTCTCTTTTCCCCTTTTTGTTTTTCAATTTTTCCAGATATTCAAAGCCGGTCAGCATGCGAGTCCAAACAGATAAATGCACAAGTAGGATGCATCAGGATGGTCCATTATTTCGGGTACACCTGTCCTAGACGGACCCAACCCCTGTGTTGAGTTCCCTAAGTCATATGCACGTGATGCAAATAAGCGTTCCTACTAGGGATCCGGCATGAAGTCAAGTTATTCTAATTTCAAAACCTGGGTATAGGTTCTAGACTGTGTACCCGAGCGGACAACTCGAGTCAAGGAGGGGGCTACGTACCGGGGACCCGCGGGATCGTCCGGCTTAGTAACTTGTCCGGCCTCTTTCTTATTTCAAGGTATGACACTAACAGAATAGGGAGTCTCAACCAGTAAGCACATCCCCGGAGGTGAGAAGAGAAGGGTTTCGGCACAGTTTATATATACAATTCAGATAATATCAAAGCGGTAAACATTTAGCACATAAGGCATGGAAACATGTAGGAAAATCAGATAAAGCCAAACACAACAATTAATCTAACTCGAATTCTTAAACCCTGAACCGAAGTTCTGGGTTTGTATCCCCAACAGAGTCGCCAGAGCTGTCACACCTCCTTTTTACCCACACCCGCGAGGGCGTAAAGGAGTTTTTCCACTTAAAGGACAATCGGAACCGGATTTAATTATTAAGATTTCAGAGTCGCCACTTGGGAGATTAATGGTGTCCCAAGTCACCGGTTGAATCCCGAACCGAGGAAATTATGACTCTATTAACAGTCCGCGAATCAGAAATCCGAGTAAGGAATTCTGTTAACCCGGGAGAAGGTGTTAGGCATTCCCGGATTTCGTGGTTCTAGCACGGTCGCTCAACTGTTGTATTTGATTTTATCTGATTTCAAAACATATTCTAACCTATGTGCCTTTTATTAATAACCCGCTTTTATTATATATTTAATTTTTTTTAATAAGAACTGCAACGTCGTAAAAATGTATCTCGAACCACGTCGCACCAGTGCACCCATGGTTGTCAACACATTTCGACTCCGTTGAGATTTGGATTTGGGTCACATCAATGTGCACCCGTATTTAAGAAGGTAATTTTATTAAAATACGCGCCTAGAGCAACTACGCGTTTATTATCTTTGGGAAAAATCGTGAAATTCGCTAAACGGTCCGCCCGAATTCTAAGTATTCTTATGTAGCATTTATTGAGGGCCCCGCAATTTATATTTTTATTTGGAGGCTCGTCTCATCATTTATTTAAAGGTCAATCCTAAAACGGCTATGATTTTCAATTGGGCTTCGTCTCTATCAATAAAAGAAAAGTCCTAATTTAACATTGTATAAGAATTATTGTACTTGGGTCCATGTGCCCTCATGAAAACAGATCCTGAATCATAGAATCAAATACATTTACAATACACATACTGACTAATAATCTGATCGTATCATTTTCTGCATCAACATGCTGAAACTTAGAAACTACTTGACTACAATGAGATTTAAACAATCAACTCCAACTTCGTTAAATCTATTTGTACTACATTTGTTATACTAAAGTGTGAAACAGTCCAAACCATCCGAAATAGTCCAAAATAACAGTTCGGTCTTAATTACAAACCATGATCTACTAAAATTCATAAGATTACATGAGATATAACACAAAATTATCAGGAACTATGCTGCATTTCACTCATCTCCACAAACTCGTAAGTTACATTGAGGCAGTTTCAAAATGTGTACCTGAGAATTGAATCACAACAGAAGAATAGGAGATCAGCAACAGAATAATAGGCTGCACACTGATGCTTAGAACAACTCAGAAAATACACCAGCAGTCCAGAAATGATTTCAAAAACCAGCAGATTCAAGAACAATTTCGAAAACCAGCTTGAACACACCCACAGAAACTCAAAATCAATTTGAATAAACCCAAAACCACTCGAAAAACCAATCAGTAAACCTCAGAGGAACCTCAGCAATCAGAAGAGTAGAGAGTTGATCAAAATTAACCAAAGATCAATGTAACAGTGCTTATTTTTTTTATTTTTGTTGCATTTTTTTTTATTTTGTTTTAACTAAGAACTAAAAGAAGATTTTGATCTCAGATTTGAATTCTCAGATCTGAAACTTGAAGAGGGATTTTTTGGGGGAATTTTGGGCTCCCCAAAACTTGTTATACAAGGCAAATGAATGCCTATTTGTAGGCAAACTTAGGGTATAATTTCAGATTTTCATTTTACTCTTTAGTCCCTATTTTATTTCTATTTTTACCCCTTATTTTCTGACTTGTACTACAAGTAAGTAACTCTTATTTACTGAAATCTATACTAAAGCCCATTCTAGAAGTTCCTATACCCATTACAATTCCTATACTACCCTTACTTCATTTTAAAATTTACCAAATCTGATTAAACTACCCTTTTTCCTTCCCAAAATACCCTTAAAACATCCAGGAATTACTAACCAAACCCCTTACCCTTAGCTAAAATCTAACTAAAGTTAACTAACAGGTGATTTATTCAGCTATATCCAAACAACCTATCTTAAACACTACACCAATTAACACTAATATCGAATGAACAATTAACAAACTGATAAACTGAAATTAGTCCAAATCAAATTCCAAATCCAACTTCACATGAACAGAACAAAGAAAAGCCTAATTATACTAACGACCAATTATCATCGAAACACATCAAAACTGAATTATGATTAGCAAAGTAAAAGTAAAGAACAATTATATCACGATTAAACTAAACACATAACACAAAAGAAAAGGAGCTACAGCGGGATTAACAAGAACACAATTGAGTCAAGCATTCATAAAAACGAAAGAAACAAAATATAACAAAAATGAACGTATGAATTTAACTGATTGAAACAGATGGAACGAAAAAGAAGAAAAAGAGAAATTAAAATAATCATAAAACTAAAGGACACTTACTATGGAAATCACTCGACCCTGAAAAATTCCCAAAAGGCTGGTCCGAACGAACCCTAAATCCAAAGGGTCCCTATGCTGTATTAAAATTCATGAGGCTCTGGCATGGAATCTATCACGAAGGAGGTAAGACGGTCCTCTGGTGGCCATTTGGGTGGGAAAAAGAGGCGGCGCTGCTACTGGAATTCAAAGGCGGCGGCTAGGGTTCTTCGACTTCGAATCAAGATTCGAAGCCTTTGAGGTTGATTCGGAGGAAATGTGATGGGGATTTGGCATGAGAAGGCTGAGACGATGCCAGGGTGTGATTTTGACGGCCATTGGGGTAACTCACGTCTTGGCCGGAATCTTCAAAATGAAGATTCGAGCCGGTGGGGGCTGATTCGAGGGAAAACGGGTGCATGGTTAAAAAGAAGAGATCGAGGAGGGTCACCGGTGTATTTTTGGTGGTCATCGGCGTAGTTGTCGTCTTCGCCGCCGGCGAGTTTTATCGGAGAAAAATAGGGCGGCGGCTGATGAATTAGGGTTTAGGGTTTGAGGCGATGGGGAAGGTCTGAGAGGGGGGGGGGGACGTTTGTTTGGGCCTGGACGGGTGGGTAATTTGAACTTGGGCTAGGGAGAACGTTTGGGCTAGCCTCAGATTTGGCCCAAATTACATTAGCCTATGTTTTTCTTCATTTTCTTTATTAATTCCTTTTCTTTGTTTTCTCCTTTGTATTTTTTTTATTTATTGCTTCCATTTTGTATTTTTTTTTGTATTTTTTTTTGATTTTATTAAAAATGCTGAAATAAAACTCACAATCAAATTAACACTAAAATTAGATTTCCTAATTAATTCCTTAATAAAAATGCAAACTAATACAAATTTAAACTAAAAATGCAAGACGGACCATTTTTGTTATTTTCTTTATATTTTATTCTAAAACAAATTAACCCCTAATTAATACTAAAATGGGAAATTAAATGCAAATGCAAAATGTATTTTATTTTTTTTATTTTTCATTAAAATGCACAAATAAAATGCAAACAATTAACACAAAATTCACAAAAATTGTAAAAATAAGGAAAAATCTTTTTTTTGTTTGAATTTTGTGGGAATAATTCATATATAGGGCAAAAATCACGTGCTCACACTAAGTATTTACAATACAAAACAAAGGATCCAAAGGATTCCACTACTTCAATGGACATAAAGGAAGCAAAAAGTGCTACTGCCACTGCTAAGGTAAGGAATCCGGCAACCATAGCTAAAATAGGAACTTCCTTACTAATAAAAAATAATTTTAATATCTTAGAAAATGAGCAAATGGTTTTAGATGAAACCACCCAAGGGAATAAGTTATTTTTTAATAATCCTAATAATAGCCATGCAAAAGAACAAATGTCCACCCCAAATGAGGATTGTGACATGTTGGATATTAACGAGTCTATTCCTAAAAAAATTGAAAATAATTCCATGCAAGAAAGATGGACAGAAGACAATTGTAACCCTACTACTAATACCAACTCCACTACCCTTTCTACCAATGAAACAAAATAATTTGGTAACTACACTAGCTTAACCAAAAATCCGGACAAAGATCTTTCATTAGGATCTCATAATCTCTCTTTCCCTGAGCATGTAAGCCAAATGGCAAAAAAAGATGGTCAAGTCTTACATTTGTACAATAGCCATAGCCAAGCAATGGATACTACACCCATAGAAGAAAAACCTATAAACCATGGCATTGGGCAACCAAAAGCCATGCAATCGGCACCCCAAATAATTGCCCTACCACCCAATCTCTCTCAAGCAACTCCTAGCCTTTCTCCCACGCCTAAGTTAGAGACCTTAAGTATTCCTATCCCCTTTCAAAATGCCCCGAATTCCCTCGACCATAAGGAGACGACCCAGGCTTATACAGATTCTAAGGCAACACAGAGCAATTGCCATGAAAAATCTACCACCCTTATCTCCCCAAATAGGAAATCCTCAGGTAATATACGTCCAACCCCCACAAGCACAGGATTACCAGCCTGTGTCATGGATGGAAATGGGATTAATAGGCCATGAAGTATCATTCAACCTTCAAATCAACGGCTAGGACTCAATTGTAATACTTCACAACACCCAGTATTTAGCTCAACTAGTAGCGGAGGGCATGAGGTTAGCCATGAACAACTACCTCAATCAAGTATGGCTAAACAACATCCTACAACCCTTAGCTCCCTCAGTAAACCCTCAACTAGTGCATGCAATGAGAAATCATTGGAATCTACCACCCCACTTCAACCCCATATACCCTCAGAATGCTCTCCTAGACATGCCATTCTTTCCCTCAGAAACACTAACTCAACTCAATCCTATTTTCATGCCATGGGAGAACCCTCCACCAGTTCAGGAACCTCACATTCCTCAACCACTCCATCAACCCCCATCACCACCTCATCAACCTGCTCAAAACCAAGAACCAGTAGAGGCATAGATGGAGGATGAGGAGGAGGAACATCTCAATATAATCTTAGAACGAGTCCTAGAGTTCTCAAACCTAGACGGGGTAAAAGTATTTCTCTTTACGGGGATGCAAGAGAAGAGGCACGTACTCAACTGCCCACTAGCATTATACAAATGCTCGATGGTGGCCACCTCAGGATCCAACGGTGGGGAACAAGGCAATGATATTAGTACCAGCATTGAGAAGGAACCCAATTCTGGGAACTGTGAGGGAAAACGGGGAACCACCAAACCAAAACCATAATGTCTCTATGAATCGGCCTACTAATATCATTATATGAAACATAAGAGGTGGTAATAATGAAAATTTTAGAAGAAATTTTCAGAGAAATGGTCTACACTCATAGACCATGCATGGTGGCCTTACTGGAAACTAGAATGGGTAGCCATGTAGAACTGCTCAATGACTTCGGATTTACAGAGATGATAGAGGTTCCATCTGATGGCCAGGTGGAGGAATTGTGCTACTATACAACCACGAGGTGGTGACTGTCCAAAACTTTGTCCGTAGAAATCAAGAAAACTTTGGCTTTTTAGTACAATATATGCTAGTACCGATTTGTATAATAGAAATGGCATGTGGGAAAACCTAGAAAATATTAGTAGAAATCACATAGGCCTTTGGATGGTGGGAGGGGATTTCAATGATGTTTTTACTGCTAATGATAAATTTGGAGGCAGGCCTCTCAATGACTCTAGAGCCAAATTCCTTTGATCTAAGATTAATAGTTGTAAACTCATTGATCTTGGATTCAAAGGATGCAAATTTACATGGTCTAACCATAGGCATAAGAATAAGGGTTTAATAATGGAAAGGTTGGATAAAGTTTTTGGAAATGATGAATGGATTGATTTATTCCCTAAAAGTTCTATAATTCATCTTCCTAAAACTTACTCGGATCACAACCCTATCCTAGTAAAACTAATACCTAGAATTAAATCTCTCCATAAACAACCCTTTAGACTAGAAACGTTTTGGTGCAAACACCCAAATTTTCAATCTTTATTAAAAGACAATTGGTGTGACTCGGACTTCCTTAGAGCTAATCACAATTTTGTTCATTGCTTAAGAGATTGGAAAGCTAGAACATATGGTGATATAATGAAAAAAAGTGTAAATTGTTAGCTCGTCTAAATGGTATACAGAATTCAAAAAATTATGCTACGAGCATTTTCTTACAAAACCTTGAAAATGACTTAAAAAGAGACTACAATGATCTTCTGTTAATAGAGAAAGATTATTGGAAAATTAGATCTAGGGTTATGTGGTTAAATGAGGGTGACTCTAACAAAAAATTTTCCACATTTGTGCCTCAAATAGGAAGAGGCGTAATAAAATAATTTTTTTCAAGGATGATGCTGGAAATTGGATCAATGATCCCCTTTCAATTATGTCTTATGTCAAAAAGTATTTTGAAAATGCTTTCACTGCTTCTCATAGCATTACTAGTAGGAAAAACCCTCTAAACCATAGTTCAAATATTGGCCAGGTTAACCTTAGTGCATTAGATAGACCCTTGCAAGAAATTGAAATTAAAAGGGCTATTTTTTCTTTCAAGCCTTTTAAAGCTCCGGGACCAGATGGACTCCACCCTTTTTTTTTACCAAATATATTGGAGTATCATAGGCCCTTCGGTTGTGAAGCTTTGTTAAGACATTTTTAGCACCCAAGTAATCCCCCAAATTATTAACAATACCTATCTTTGTCTCATACCCAAAATTCCAAATGCAAACAACATTAGGAATTTTAGGCCAATTGGACTTTGTAACACCATTTACAAAATAATCACAAAGGTTCTAGCAAATAGGCTAAAACATTCCTAGATCACCTAATTAGTCCCTTTCAAGCTAGCTTCACGAAAAATAGATGAGCTTCAGATAATGCCGTCATTATCCAAGACCTAGTTTCAAACCTAAAAAAATTAAAATGAAAACAAGGTCAAATGATTCTCAAAATTGATTTGGAGAAGGTTTTTGATCGTCTTGAGTGGTCCTTTATACATCATATCCTTCAGTACTTCAAATTTCCACCCAAATTCTCAAAACTTCTGTTAAATTGTATTTTAACTAGTTCGATAGCAGTCATAGTGAATGGCTCCATTACAAACTCTTTTGAGCCAACTAGGGGAATTAGGCAAGGGGACCCCATCTCTCCATATATCTTCATCCTTTGTTTGGAAATATTTTCAAGATATATAAACCATCAAGTAGATATAAGGAATTGGGATCCAATAACCACGGGGAGGAAGTGTCCAAATTTTTCCCACTTATTCTTCACAGACGATCTCACTTTGATGGTCAAAGCCAATAAAAAATCATGCCACACCATCAAGGGAGGTCTAGACTATTTTAGTACTATTTCAGGACAAAAAATTAACCTTTCCAAATCAAAAATTATGTTTTCAAAAAATTGTCCTGAATCTATCATAAAAGATATTACTCACATACTAGGTATTAAAAAAAGTGAGTCATTTGGTACCTACCTAGGTTTTCCAATCTTAAATAACTTCCCTAGGCCAAGGGACTACCAATTCATTGTTGATAAAATGAGATCTAAACTAGCTGCTTGAAAAATAAAATTCATTAATATAGCTGGTAGAACAACGCTCTCACATTCTTGTTTAAATTCGATACCAAAACACTATATGCAATATACCTTACTGCCAAAAAAGATCCTTAATAAAATCGACAAGGTGCAAAGAGATTTCATCTGGGGGTCTACAAATGAGAAGAAAAAAATTCACCTCATTAGTTGGTCTACCATTTGCCAATCAAAATCAAATGGTGGTCTAGGTATCCATAGTGCTAACTCAAAGAATTTATGCACATTAGCTAGTATGGTTTGGAGAATGCTCACCAATCCTACCTCTCCTTGGGCTACTCTAATAATCTCTTCCTATGCTTCTAGTAATGCTAATAATAAAAATTCTTTTATTTGGAAGAGCATTAAAAAGGGTTGGGAGTCATGCTCTAAAGGAATTACTTGTTCCCCCCACATCCTCTCTAACATGAAAATATGGGAAACCAATTGGATCCCAAGTGTAGGAAGTCTTAGAGCAACAGTGGAAGGACCACTCCAAAAAAGAGATCAATCCTTAAAAATAAACGACTTATTCAATGGTGAAAATTGGGACTTTGATAAACTTTCGCTTATGATTCTGAACAACATTAAGGAAATTATTAGCAAGGTTAGAATTCGGCTAAAGGGCCCAAGAAGTGACATTCCTATATGGTCACTAACTACTAAAGGCTTTTTCACAACCAAATCTTGCTTTAACTTACTAGAGCCTCCAAAGAACAGCCTTCTAGATTTCCAATGGATTTGGAATTTTAATTGCCCCAACAAAATAAAATTCTTTTTGTGGCATGTCTCCATAATAGGATTCCCTGTAGACAATATCTGGCAAGAAATGGTTTAAACGTAGATCCAATGTGTCTGATACGCAGAAATAACGAGGAAGAATCTATACTCCACATTTTCTTTAGCCGCAAGGCAATCAAACCTTTTTGGGATAAGGTTTGGTGGCACCACTACTACAAAGTATCAAGTGATCACTGGCTAAACCAAATGAAGTCTTTTAACTACCCAATTAGGAACAATTTTATAAATTGGGATCTCTTCTTTCCTTTCATTGTATGGTACGCTTGGATAAATATAAACAATAACAATCAAAATAACACGACTTCCCCAATCAATGGTGATTTTATTATTCAAAAGGCTATTGAATATAAACTCCTTACTGAAAAAAGCATGTTCACTCCTCCAAAAATCCACATTAATATTGCATGGCACAAACCACCAAAAGGATGGACTAAGCTTAATATTGATGCTAGTTTTGACAATGTTACACAAAAATATGGATTGGGAGGTATTTTCAGGGATGCCAAAGGACACTGGATTGTGGGATTTGGTAAACCATCATATGCAGGTGGATCACTAGAAGAGGAGTTAAAGGCTCTACTAGAGGGACTCAAAATGGCTAAGGAATGGAGATTATACCTGCTTGTAATAGAGTCAGATTCTGTGGAGGCTATCCAATCCATCCTACAGGGTAATAGACTATATGATGATATTGTTAATGAATGCAGGTGGTTAATACACAGCAGAAGGAGATAATCCTCCAGCACACATTCAGGCAAGGGAATAATGCAGCTCATCACATGGCAAGAAAGGCTAAGGATCAATTGGAAGGCAAGAAGACTTTTGTTGAAGCTCCACCTTATGTAAAATGTTTTGTGGAAAAGGAACTACTAGAAAATTATATTTTTGTTAAACTTCTATCTTATGATGCTTGTAATACTCTAGAAAGCCTAGGTAACCAAAGTGTCCTTAGAGACACCAAGTATGCGAACAATGTACTAAACCCTCCTTAATTACTAATATATATATATATATATATATATATATATATATATATATATATATATATATATATATATATATATATATATATATATATATCTTGTTTGCTCAAAAAAAAATATTTCTGGCTCTGTCATTATATTTTGTCGATTAATTTGTATAACCGAGGGAGTGCAATTAATTGTTCAACTTAAGTAATAATGTATAAAAGTAATCGTGAGAGGCATTTATACATTTATGAGAAATAGAAATTGAAGAATAAGTGTATCTATTATATAATTAAAATATTAAGTGAAGTTAGGATCCCAACACCTTTTATTATATTTGTGGAAAAAAAATATTTTCTATTTCTCTATTCATTCATTTTTAGTTTGTTAATTCACCACTCAAATCTCTCTGGTTTTCTTAAATAGTAATTAAACAAGAAATATCTGTAGAATAGATAAACCATTCTCTGTGGGTTCGACATCTTTCGATACTATAATGTGATAGAGTACGAGCCAAAATTTTATATTCGCCAGAACACTCGTCAATCTTCAACCAATTCATTCAAGGAATCCAACATTAGAAACGTGAATCCAACGAGATTTCTTAGCACCTTAGCAACATGAGATTTTACAATTTTAAGAAAGTACGGTGCAATCTTTCTCATGAATATCATTCGGATTTTCCCCTGCTTCGACTCGCCGTTACCTGATGTCGCAATTGACGTGTGTTAGAGGGATTGTCAAGAGAATCGGCTCAGGTATGTTAAGGCTATCCCTTATTTCTTTTGGCATGATATATACGACACAAACTAAACGAGCAAATGCACAATTTCCATAAATGACTCTATTCATAGAAATACTAGAGATGCTTATGTTCTTGATTCCCCATGTGTCATATTATTCTATCATCTGTTCATAGGTCTCAGAAAATATATAAGTTGATAAAGTTTATTTCATGATATTAATCAAAGGCATAATGGTCTTATGACACTCGGAAAGATTTTATTGACGTACTTCTCATGCATTGCATTCATTTACATTGACCCATGACCAGATGGCGTTATATACGCATATATATGTATATGACATATGGGAAAAGGTTACGGCGTTATATACGCACCAGCACCTGATTAGTATACGTTGATGATTTGCCCATAGTGGCCGAGATGATATGATGGGATAACCTCAAAGGCTTGATGATGCTATGAACGTATATACCCATTGTCACACCTCCTTTTTACTACCCCGTAAGGGGTATAGGGAGTTTTTTCCAATTTAAGTGACAATCGAAACGGGATTATTTAATTAAAAATCAGAGTCGCCACTTAGGATAGTTTATTGGTGTCCCAAGTCACCAGTTTAAAATCTCGAATCGAGGAAAAGTTTGGCTCTGTTTTGCAGTCCGCGAAACACAGAAATCTGGGTAAGGAATTCTGTTAACCCGGGAGAAGGTGTTAGGCATTTCCGAGTTCCGTGGTTTTAGCACGGTCGCTCAACTATTATTATTGGCCTATTTATCTGATTTTAAAACATTATTGAAACCTATATGCATTTTTAACTTTTCGCCGCTTTCAATTTTTTAGGAAAATTCATGATCGTCATACCCTTGTTTGCTTTTGAAAACACATCGTAAACCACGCTACATGAAATGCACCCGCGGTTCATGACATATTTATTTATTAAACATTATTGGAAATTAAAGTCGGGTCACATGAAATGTACACCCGAATTTGGAAATTGTGTATCCCAACTACGTTACGGGAACTGTACCCGTAGCTACGATGATTCATTTAATTAACGTGCCTAAAGCAAACTACAAAACTTCATAAATTATTTTCCTAAGACTAGTTTGAAACTATTGTGAGGCTATAGATTATTGACCCTGTATTGTTTAGTTGCATGCTTATTTTTAGCTGTTGCTAAATTTCCCCGTATAAGCATGCCAATGCTTGCAGCTTTCTACAAACATACTGGATAGCCTATCTCTCAATGCCCTACTGTGAAGAATACACATAATAAACACTCATGTGCAATTCTTCCACCTTATTCACATCCACATAATGGAACAAATACATTTACACATAAGAATTACTAAGTACATGTCTTCCTTCAGGAAAATACTAGGTCCAAACATATATTAATCATGTAAGGCCAAGAGGTAAAATTTGCATTAAACTCGTCAAAACCAATTGGCGTGACTAGATACAAAAAACGTAAGAACACAAAAAAAAAAAGGGATGAAATTAACCTCAATAGCTGACGGACTCAACAATGAAACGAACTAAAGGAAGACTTTCGAACCAAAAGCCAAACTCGAGCCACCAATCAGAGACCTCGAACAGAACCTCCACAAGAAGTGTTAGATAATGTAACAGAATATAGGGACGAAATAATTAGGCTTTGATAGTATAGTCACTGTCCTTAAGGAATTTAAGCCTCCCAATTTCGTTGCTGCAGGGATTATGGCAGAATTCCTCCAGGATTTTACAAAGCCTCTGAAATTCGAGCACCAGTAATTAACTCGAATTTCCACTTGAACAAATTTGGTGAATTGAAGATAGTAGAAAAGAAGAAGATACTTTGTTGCTTTTCTGATGATTTTTGTTTTGGAGAAGAAAAGGGTATTTATAAACCCTTTAGGTGTCTGTTAGGACTAACAGACTCAACATTTGCCAATAGGCACCTATTAATACCAAAAGTCACCTCTTTTCAAACCCTTTAGGTGTCTGTTATGACTAACAGACTTAACCTTTGCCAATAGACACCTTTTAAAACAAAAGTCACCTCTTTTCAAATACTCTCATCAAAACACTAGCTAATATAATAATCCCCACTTAGTTAGTGATTGATGTTGTTTATAAGATTCATGCGTATAGTAGGTATCTTTCGATTTAAACCTAATACTTGTATAAACTATTCAAGACCTTGTCGAAATTGATGGTTAGATTAAGTTCTATTAAACCACAATTCCTATTTGACAAGACGGAAAAGCTTTATACACATAAATCGTACCAACTTCACAATTTGTTCACCGTGAGTTTTAGCACCCAATTATGGCCTTGTGCTACTTCCTGAATTCATAAACACTTATCAAGTTTTGTATCCCAAATTTTGATCCAAGCGGCACCACTTCTTGTGTTTACATAGGTGAAGATTTAACCAAATCCTTAACACGGACTTCTTATATCCTAAACCGAACTCTGCTTCTTCACTAAGAGTATTTTTTATACTCATCCTCCTTTTCTAGGTACTAATTTCCAGTACCTGCTATCCGTCACAACTATAACTTGTTATTACCTTTTAAACCTTTAATATTTTTGAACAATAAGAAAGGTAAGGTTCCCGTTACTAGTGACAAATTTAAATTACCTTAGACCCATAGCACTTGTTGTGCTTATTATCATATCCCTCGAGAGTCCTTTAGTGAATGGGTCAGCAAGGTTGTCTTTAGACTTGATGTACACAACAGTAATAATTCCATCCGAAATTAATTGTCTTATGTACTCATGTCTTAAAGCAATATGTCTAGATTTTCCATTGTATATTTTGCTAAATGCCTTAGACATAGTTGTTTCACTATCACAGTGCAAGAGAACAGCTGGCATTGGTTGTGGCCACAACTTATATCTAACAACAGATTTCTCAGCCATTCTGCTTCTCTTCCTGCAGCTGCTAAAGCAATAAACTCAGATTCCATTATGGAATGAGTAATACACGTCTATTTCTTAGAAGCCCACAAAATTGCTCCTCCACCTAAAGTGAATATCCACCCAGACGTTGACTTGTTATCACCAGCACTAGTTATCCAACTAGCATCACAATATCCTTCTAACACTGAAGGAAATCTGTTATAATACAAGGCAAAAGTTTTTGTCTTTTTCAAATTACCAAGTACCCTCACTATACCTTTCCAGTGATCACCACTTGGATTGTGAGTATACCTTGACAATTTACAAACCGCAAAGGCAATATCTGGCCTAGTACAATGCATAGCATACATTAAACTACCAATTGCACTAGCATAGTCTAATTGACTAACAGATCTTCCGGGGTTCTCAACCATCTTGCTAGAAGCATCAAACGGAGTATTAAATTCTTTAATACCCAAATGATTAAATTTGAAAAGAACCTTGTCAATATAATGAGACTGACATAAGGCAAAACCCCCACTATATCTTTTAACTTTAACACCTAAGATAGTATCAACTTCTCCCAAATCTTTCATTTTAAATTGAGAAGTTAAATACTTCTTAGTTTCATTTATGCCTTGCATGTTAGTTCCTATGATTAGCATGTCATCAACATAAAGACATACTATCACTCCATAGTCCTTTGTGAATTTGGAATAAATGCATTTATCTGCTCCGTTATGTTTAAAACCATTTGATAATATAACACTATCAAATTTTTCATGCCATTGTTTTGGAGCTTGTTTTAATCCATACAAGGACTTAACTAATTTACAAACTTTCTTCTCATTTCCAGGAAGCACAAACCCTTCGGGTTGCTCCATATAAACTTCTTCATCAAGATCACCATTTAAGAATGCCGTCTTAACATCCATTTGATGGACATTTAGATTATATATTGATGCCAAAGCAAATAATACTCTTATTGAGGTAATCCTGGCCACAGGAGCATATGTGTCAAAATAATCTACTCCTGCCTTTTGTCTAAATCCCTTGGCTACTAGTCTAGCTTTAAATGTTTGTAGAGAACCATCAGTATTGTATTTTCTTCTAAAAACCCATTTACACCCAATAGGTTTAGTATTAGAAGGTAAATCTGCCAATACCCATGTACCATTTGATAAAAGAGAATCCATTTCATCATTTACAGCTTCTTTCCAGAAAGAAGAATCCCGCGAAGCCATAGCCTCACTATAGGTTTTAGGATCCTCTTCTAAATTTAAAATAATGGGTATTTTATTTAATACTTCATCTCTACTTCCTTCTACCAAAAAGACTAGTGCTTGAGAAGAAATAAAATCAGAACCTATATTTTTTTCTTTTCTAACTCTTTGACTTTTTCTTGGTTCTACAGGAGATTCAATTGCCTTTCTTTTATTGTTAGAAGAAGAACTAGGTTCTGCACAATTTTCTTGAGTTACTGCATTATCACCAATGCTTGTTGCATTACCATCTTGTTTAGTAATTTCTGTGTCCTCATGTGAATTATTAGAGTCACCAATGAACTTTGTTTCCAAGAACTCAACATCTTTAGATTCCACAATATACTTAGACTCAATGTCCAATAATCTGTATGCCTTTGAGTTCTCAGCATATCCTACAAATATGCTTTTAATTCCTCTAGGTCCTAACTTAGTCCTTTTAGGATCTGGAATTCTATAATAGGCTAAACAGCCCCATACCCTTAAGAAATTTAGGTTAGGCTTTCTTCCTTTCCATAATTCATATGGTGAAACCTTAAATTTCTTTGAAGGAACTCTATTATGCACAAAACAAGCCGTTAACAAAGCTTCCCCCCACAAATTCGTTGGTAACTTTGCATGTAAAAGCATGGCATTAACCATATCTACCAACGTTCTATTTTTTCTTTCAGCAAGACCATTTTGTTGTGGGGTATACGGTGCACTAACTTGGTGAATCAAACCATTTTCTTCACAAAATACAGAAAATTCATTGGAAAGATATTCGCCTCCTCGATCACTACGTAGGATTTTAATCTTCTTTTCCAATTGATTTTCAACTAATGCTTTGTAACTCTTAAACATATCAAATGCTTGATCTTTTGTTTTCATTAAGTAAACATGTGTATATCTAGAATGATCATCTATAAAAGTAATAAAGTATCTATTTCCACCTCTAGTTAAATGACCATTCAATTCACATATATCGGAATGCACAAGTTCAAGTAGATTACTTGTTCTTTCATTCTTTGGAAAAGATTTCTTAGTCATCTTAGCTTGTATGCAAATTTCACATTTTTTATCATTATTCTCAACAGCAGGAATTAATTTATTTTTAGACATAAACTTAACATATCGAAAATTAACATGTGAAAGTCTAGCATGCCATAAATTAATAGATGACTCAATCATATAAGCAGAAACTTCAACTTTATTAATACTTAATTTGAACATGCCCTCACAAGAGTAGCCTTGTCCTACAAATACACCATTCTTAGAGAAAATAATCTTTTCTGCCTCTATAACAGTTTTGAGGCCTTTCTTACTTAATAAACTTGCAGAAATTAAATTCTTCCTAACATCAGGTACATGATGAACATTAATTAAAATCAACTTCTTTCCCGAAGTGAATTGTAGTTCAACTGTTCCTTTTCCAAAGACCTTGGCGGTGTCATGATTTCCCATTAAAACCTTTTCATCACTTGTTGCAACTTCATAATGTTTGAAGAAACTCTTGTCATTGCATACATGAACTGTAGCACCGGAATCATACCACCAATCTGCAGATTTCATAGTTGCTGCCATGTTGCATTCAGTTACCATACTCAGATTCAAGTTGGTAAAAGCAGAAATCATAGCAACAATATCCGAAGAAGAAGCTTGTTGTTGTTCAACATTATTTACCCTCTTCTGTCCAGCATTTTCTTCATTTTTCTGTCTCTTACGAAACCTGCAATCTCTCTTAAAATGACCCATTTTTCCGCAAGTATAACATGGACCTTTCTTAATGTTAGAAGAATTTTCCTTTGGAGCAGCCTCAAACTTTCTCTTCTTTCCAGCCTTGTTTCCAGATTTTCCTGAGTTGTTTGCCTTACTAGACTCAACATAATTCACCTTTGAACTAGTTTCCGCAGCATATTTATTTTCACGTTTTCGTGACTCTTCTTCAATCCGAATATGCTTTGTCAACTGGTCCACATTAAAGTCTTCGGAAGAATATAATAATTTCTTCCTATAGTCATTCCAAGTGGCTGGTAATTTTGCAAGTATAGCAGCCACTTGAAGAGATTCAGAAACATCGACTTTAAAATCTTTGAGTCTAGATATCAAAACAAGCAACTCATCAACCTGTTCCATGACAGATTTCCCATCTATCATTTGAAATTCAAAAAATTTCATTCCAAGGAATCTGTCCGTTCCTTGCTTCACAGCAGTATATTTCTGTTCCAAGGCTTTCCAGATTTCTTGTGGTGATTTATGAGGACGGAACAAATCATATAAACGATCAGATAGTGAGTTTAAAATAAAACCTCTACAGCGCACCTCATCATCTTCACGTTTTTTGCGTGCCGCCTTAATTTCGTCAGAGTCTTCAGCAGTAGGTTCTGGCATTGCAGTAAGATCAGAACTCAGCAGATATGTTATTCCCAACTCCGTGAGAAAGAACAGCAATTTGTCTTTCCAACGGGTGAAATTTGAGCCATCAAATCGATCCAGTTTGAACACTTCGAACATCTTGTTGAAACCAGAATCACTACCAGAAGCCTCCATTGCAGTGTTCTTAAATTCCTTAACATTGTTAGATAATATAACAGAATATAGGGACGAAATAATTAGGCTTTGATAGTGTAGTCACTGTCCTTAAGGAATTTAAGCCTCCCAATTTCGTTGCTGCAGGGATTATGGCAGAATTCCTCCAAGATTTTACAAAGCCTCTGAAATTCGAGCACCAGCAATTAACTCGAATTTCCACTTGAACAAATTTGGTGAATTGAAGATAGCAGAAAAGAAGAAGATACTTTGTTGCTTTTCTGATGATTTTTGTTTTGGAGAATAAAAGGGTATTTATAAACCCTTTAGGTGTCTGTTAGGACTAACAGACTCAACCTTTGCCAATAGGCACCTTTTAATACCAAAAGTCACCTCTTTTCAAACCCTTTAGGTGTCTGTTAGGACTAACAGACTTAACCTATGCCAATAGGCACCTTTTAAAACAAAAGTCACCTCTTTTCAAATACTCCCATCAAAACACTAACTTATATAATAAGAAGCTCCACTGGATTTTCGACGGAGTTTTGTTCCTTGGCTCGACTATCCCGACTCGAACTCGGCTTGTTTAGATGGGTTTTTGAGATTGTTTTTCATGGTTATGTTGCTGCGTTTTCCAGCTGCGTTTTGGAGCTTGAGATTCACAGGCTAGTCAAGATTTCCTCTGTTTGTATTCGCTGTTTCCTTTCTGGCAGCTAGGTGGGCGAGGGTTCAGGCGAGTTTGGGTTAGGAAATGGCAGAGGCGGCTTGGTGGTGTAAGGGTGGTGAGCGGTTGTGTGATGTGTGCGTTGAAGATGAGAAACAACGGCGATCGGAGGGGAGATCGCTGGAATGGTTGTGCCGTTGCCTATTTCTTACTGCTGCTCGTTTTATTTTTCAGCTCCTAGGTCTAGCTCTATTCTTTGGTTGAAGAAGAAGGTAACGGCTAGGGTCTTTTTGGTCTTGGTTTCTTAGGTGCTTAGGTCTTGTGTTCTTTGTCAAGAAGAAGCTGATGGGTTCCTAGCTCTAGGGTTTATTTTGGTTTTCATGAAGAAGAAGAAGAAGAAACTTAGCTTTTGTTCCAAAATGAAAAATGGCTCCCCTGTGGTTTAGGTCGTAGGGTTGCTTTTAAGTCTAAGTCTAGGGTTTTGAGGTATTGGGCGTTATTATGGGCTAGGTCCGAAAATTAGGCCTAAATGGGTTGTTTGAGCCCAAACTTTATCCTTTCTCCGTGAACAAGACTAAAAATATGATTTCATTTACCAATTAATCCTACTTATGTAAAATAACTATTAAAATAAGACTAACTGTTAAAACAAACCTATTTTTTGGTATTTTTCAAATATCATACTAAAAGACAAAAATGGAATTAGATTAAAATCATTGCAAAATTAAAATAATATTCCTAAAAACAAAGAGGAACTATTTTGTATTTTTGAACTTTATGTAAAGTAGATAAGTTAAAAGTAACCAGATAAAATATTAATTTTTCTTAGTAAAAACGATGCTTAATAATACAATTAAATAATTAAAAGTATGTTCCTTTTAACCGCTTAAACTTTCTGATTACATTGTCGCACATTTTAGTATTGTAGCCATCAAATAAAGGTCTTAGATTCGAGTCTTGCCATCATCCTCTATCAAAAAAAAAATAAAATCAACTGCATAGTGATAGGCGTTTGTCCAGATTTTCTTACCATAATTGATTTTCCTATCTCATGATGGAAATGACAACATATTTACCATAATTTTTTTTTACTTTTGCTTAGACGAAAATATAATTCTTTCATATTTTGGCTACTCCCTTTTTCTTGTAGGAAAAACGTTTTGGAGTTCTA
>NW_017672244.1:93298-165766 GCF_001879085.1 Nicotiana attenuata | reverse complement strand
TGTTCCTAAAAAGTGAAAAACTAGGCCTCCCCGTGTTGGTTTAGGTCGTTAGGGTTGCTTTTAAGTCTAAGTCTAGGGTTTTGAGGTATTGGGCGTTATTATGGGCTAGGTCCGAAAATTAGGCCTAAATGGGTTGTTTGAGCCCAAACTTTATCCTTTCTCCGTGAACAAGACTAAAAATATGATTTCATTTACCAATTAATCCTACTTATGTAAAATAACTATTAAAATAAGACTAACTGTTAAAACAAACCTATTTTTTGGTATTTTTCAAATATCATACTAAAAGACAAAAATGGAATTAGATTAAAATCATTGCAAAATTAAAATAATATTCCTAAAAACAAAGAGGAACTATTTTGTATTTTTGAACTTTATGTAAAGTAGATAAGTTAAAAGTAACCAGATAAAATATTAATTAGCTAAATAAAAGAAAAATAGTTTTATAATTTTTATTTTTGTGATAAAATAAAGTAAAAGGGTCAAAACTAGTTAAAATATCGATATTAGACCTAAACTAACTATTTAAACGCTAAAAATATGTAAAATCCTGGGGAGGGTCAAAAATTACATGTCTACAGCTGCCCCTCTTTGACTGGAAACACGAAGTATTTTCAGACAAAGAACGACTAGACAGGTTTTTTGACCCGACCCTTATTTAGAGAGACCAAAAACTAAGAGAAAGGGGAATGTCACCGAGCCCTGGTATCTGAGCTACCTACATATCCTTGGCTATAAAGGAATCAGGCCACGTGTAGTTCAGAAGTGAATGAGGTAACAGAGTATACCGAGGTGGAGAGTCGGTCGAGGTGTCGTTCGTCGAGGTTCCTGTCCGGGGTCCTGTTATTACATCAAAATCACAAAATGAAAAAGACTAACTAAGCCTGTCAACTATGAGTTACAAGATTCCTATCTATAAAGACATCTGAAGCTTGATCTTAAGTCTTGAATGGTTCTTCATGCAGACTTTAGATTTGAACCTTGATACTTGCTAGCTGCATGTGCTGATTCATTCTTCCACAGCTTCTTCGGATCAAACTCGGACACGCCGTGCTCTTGACTTCATCCACGTCTTGAGCAGTCACATCTTTCTCTGGTTCTGCATTTGGATTCACTTCTTTTTCTTCTTTTTTTGTTTTTTCTTTTTTATTCTGGATTGAGATTACTTCTGTTGATCATCTCGGACAGTTGACTCGCCTTCTTCCCACGAGCTTCTGCTACTTCTAACTTGAATTGAATTCTGAAATGACTTCCCTTGTTCTCTAAGTGGGTTCCTGCTACTGACTTGAAACTTGAAATAATTCCGAAATGAATTCCCTTGTTCTCCAAGTGGGTGCCTGCAATCAAAACAACAAAACAAACAAAATTTTCTGCCCCAGTTTGCACTCAGAAGATTTGTGAGTTGTTAGCAAAATTGTAAACCACTTATGCTATTGATGCAATGATGAAAGTAAACTAGAGACTCGAATAGGATGTGCATCTCCTGTGAGTAAAACCAAGAAACTTTGACCGGCAAATGTGTCTGCTAAAAATAAAACCTGAATGACCCAGATTAGGAAGTGCGTCTCCTACGGGTATGTCACGACCCCAGTTCGCCCTCCGTGAACTGACGTGATGGCACCTAGTCTCTACGACTAGGTAAGCCTACCTTCAATTGAAGAGCCTCTTATCTTGGAGTTGAATTCATTGCCTCCACATCTTCGGTATGAATTTCTTGGCCCTTCTTCTACTTTACCGGTTATTCTTTCCTCTTGTTTGACTAACGTGCAGGTAGACTCCATANGTCAGTGCCCTGCTGAGATATATATATATATATAATGAAAAGACAGGGCAATAAGCAGTAAAACTGAGAGTCGATAATAAGGATCTACACAGTATAATAACGGAAACAAAGATAAAGGAAAACTACAAGGAAATACCCCTCACAGCAAGATAAGTAATTGGGATCTCTTGGTATCCTCAATATACATACTAGGTATCTCTTGGTATCCTGAGGATCTCTTGGTATCCTCAATACATATGCCAGGGATCTCTTGGTATCCTGATGATCTCTTGGTATCCTCAATTCACGTGCCAGGGATCTCTTGGTATCCTCAATTCACGTGCCAGGGATCTCTTGGTATCCCACACCTCAATCCAGATCATAATTACACACAGGGGATCTCCCGGGATGCCGTCCCATTGTCCCAAGTTAAAACACACAGCAGCAGCTCAAGGATATCAAAATAAATACTAAGTCCGTAATAAGTAAATAGTAAATTCTAACCTAACATGCTTCACGTAATGCAATTAAGGCAGTTTAAGCAAATAGGCAATTAATTCAACTAAGCATGCTCTTCTAAACTAACACAGGCTATGTTTGCAAGTAGAATAAAACAAGTAAGGAAGGAACTCAGTTTAAATACTTAAAGTAAAACCGGATTTCCAACAATTAGCTCAAGTACGCGCTCGTCACCTCACGTACATGGCATTCAATTACCAAATATCATATCCTAAGGGGAAAGATCCCCCACACAAGGTTAGACAAGCCACTTACCTCGAACCGGCTCAAAATCAACTAGAAACCACGCTTTTGCCACGAGTATCCGACTCCAAATGGCCCAAATCTATTCAATTCAATTGCATATTGTAAATAACATCTCAAGCAACTGATTCTACGATTTAATTCAAAGCTAATACGCAAATTTAGGTAAAATGACCAAAACGCCCCTCAGGCCAACGTCTCGGAATTGGGCAAAATTTATATTTTTAAAATCCTCACACTCACACGACCCTATTCATATAAAAATCTCTCAAATCGGATGTCAAAAACCCAATCAAAACCCAACCTCTAGGTCTAAGAACTTTTCCCCCAATTTCTACCAAAATTCCAAAGTTTAAGGATGAATTTAAGGAAAGATTCATGGAAATTAGTCTAAACCGAGTAAGAATCACTTACCCAAGTTGCCCAGGTGAAAATCCCTTCAAAAATCGTGATCTCCCGAGCTCCCAAGTCAAATATGAATTATGGTATAAACCCTCGATTCTGGAAACTTATATTCTGTCCAGATATTTAAAGCATCGCGAACGCGGAGGAAGTCTCGCATTCGCGAAGAAGAAAAATGAAGGCTGCCCAGATGTGCTTCGCGAACGCGGAAGCACGCCCGCGAACGCGAAGAAGGAAAATATTATGTTCCAGAGATTGCTCTTCGCGAACGCGTGAACTAGTACGCGAACGCGAAGAGTGTACTTGCATAGCTACGCGAACGCGTAATGGTGGACGTGAACGCGATGAGGAATAAAGCGGGGCTTCGCGAACGCGGGGAGGATACCAGAAGCAGAAAACAGCAGTTCAAAATAGGAGAAAAATGACCCGTTGAGCATCCGAAACACATCCGAGGCCCCTTGGACCTCAACCAAAAGCACCAACAACACCTAATACCTCATTCAAACTTGCAACAATCCCTTAAACACCTAAAACAACATCGGAAACTCGAATAAATCAAGGATTTAAGCCTAAGAACTCCAATTTTCCTCAAAATACGATTTCGATCAAAAACCTAACCAAACCACATCCGAATGACCTAAAATTTCACGCACACATCCCAAATGACATGATGGAACAACTGAAACTTCCGAAATTCCATTCCGACCCTCGGATCAAAATCTCACTATCGGACCGGAAACTTCAAAAATTCAAACTTCGGCATTTCAAGCCTAAATTAGCTACGGGCCTCCAAAACACAATCCGAACACGCTCCTAACCCCGAAATCACCCAAAGAAGCTAACGGAACCATCAGATTTCCATTCCGAGGCCGTCTTCACACTGTTCCGACTATGGTCAGTTTTCCAACATTAAGCTCTCATTTAGGGACTAAGTGTCCCAAAACTCTCCGAAACTCAAAACCGAACATTCCGGCAAATCAAATTAGCAGAAATAAACTTGGGGAAAGCAGTTAATAGGGGATCGGGGCGTAAATTCCAAAAACGACCGGCCCGGTCGTTACATCCTCCCACACTTAAACATTCGTTCGTCCTCGAACGTGCACAAAGACATACCTGAAGTAGTGAAAAGATGTGGGTACTGGCTGCGCATGCCCTGCTCGGTCTCCCAGGTCGCCTCCTCGACAGGCTGACCCCGCCACTGAATCTTCACGGACGCAATGTTCTTTGACCTCAGCTTCCTGACCTGTCTGTCCAGAATTGCCACTGGCTCCTCAACATAAGATAGATCCTTCTCCAACTGGACTGAGCTGAAATCCAACACGTGCGACGGATCACCGTGATACCTCCGAAGCATAGAAACATGAAATACCGGATGAACTCCCGCCATGCTAGGAAGTAAGGCAAGCTCGTAAGCAACCTCCCCAACACGCCTCAATATCTCAAAAGGGCCTATAAACCTCGGACTCAACTTCCCCTTCTTCCCAAATCTCATAACGCCCTTCATAGGCGAAACCCGGAGCAGAACCCGCTCTCCAACCATGTAGGAAACATCACGAACCTTCCGGTCTGCGTAACTCTTCTGTCTGGATTGGGCTGTACGGAGTCTATCCTGAATCACCTTGACTCTCTCCAAAGCATCCTGAACCAAATCTGTGCCCAATAATCTGGCCTCACCCGGCTCGAACCAACCCACCGGAGATCTACATCGCCTACCATATAAGGCCTCGTACGGTGCCATCTGAATGCTGGACTGATAGCTGTTATTGTAGGCAAACTCCGCCAATGGCTAGAACTGATCCCAAGAACCTCCAAACTCAATCACACACGCACGGAGCATATCCTCAAGAATCTGAATAGTGCGCTCGGACTGCCCGTCCGTCTGAGGGTGAAATGCTGTGCTCAACTCCACTCGAGTACCCAACTCCTGTTGTACGGCTCTCCAGAACCGCGATGTGTGAGTACCTCTGTCTGAAATAATGGAAACTGGAATACCATGCAGACGGACAATCTCCCAGATATAAATTTCCGCCAACCGCTCTGAGGAATAGGTAGTACACACAGGGATGAAATGCACGGACTTGGTCAGTCGATCCACGATAACCCAAATGGCATAGAACTTCTTCAAAGTTCATGAGAGTCCAGATACGAAGTCCATGGTGATCCGCTCCCACTTCCACTTCGGAATCTCTATCTGCTGAAGCAATCCACCCGGTCTTTGGTGCTCATACTTCACCTGCTGACAATTAAGGCACCGAGCTACAAACCCAACTATATCCTTCTTTATCCGCCTCCACCAGTAGTGCTGCCTCAAATCCTGATACATCTTCGCGGCACCCGGATGAATGGAATACCGCGAACTATGGGCCTCCTCTAAAATCAGCTCCCGAAGCCCATTGACATTGGGTACACAAACTCGACCCTGCATCCTCAATACTCCATCCTCGCCAATGGTCACATCTCTGGCATCACCATGCTGAACCTTGTCCTTGAGGACAAGCAAGTGAGGGTCATCATACTGCCGCTCCCTGATACGATCAAACAAGGAAGACCGAGAGACCACATAAGCTAGAACCCGGCTGGGCTCCGAAAGATCCAATCTCACAAACTGGCTGGCTAGGGCCTAAACATCCATTGCCATAGGCCTCTCTGCTGCTGGTAAATAAGCCAAACTCCCCAAACTCTCTGCCCGGCGGCTCAAAGCATCGGCCACCACATTGGCCTTGCCCGGGTGATCCAAGATAGTGATGTCATAATCCTTCAGCAACTCTAGCCATCTCCTCTGACGCAAATTAAGGTCCTTCTACTTGAACAGATGCTTCAAACTCCGGTGATCAGTATAAATCTCACAAGGCACACCGTATAGATAATGGCGCCAAATCTTCAAGGCGTGAACAATGGCAGCTAACTCAAGATCATGGACAGGATAATTCTTCTCATGGATCTTCAATTGTCTGGACGCGTAGGCAATCACCCTAACATCCTGCATCAATACCGCTCCAAGGCCAACTCTTGAGGCATCACAATAGATAGAATAAGACCCTGAACCTGTAGGGCAATATCAAGATTGGGGCTGTAGTCAAAGTTGTCTTGAGCTTCTGAAAGCTCGCCTCACACTCGTCCGTCCACTGGAACGGAGCACCCTTCTGGGCCAACTCTGCACGGCCTCCACTTTCTTCGGATCCACCTGAATACCCTCTCTCGAGACCACATGACCCAAGAATGCCACGGAATCCAACCAAAACTCACATTTTGAGAACTTAGCATACAGTTTCTTCTCTCTCAAGGTCTGGAGCATTGTCCTCAAGTGCTGCTCATGCTCTCCCCAACTCCGGGAATACACTAGAATGTCATCAATAAAAACGATCACAAACGAATCAAGATACTGCCGGAAAACACTGTGCATCAAATGCATGAAGGCTGTTGGGGCATTAGTCAGCCCAAAAGACATAACAAGCAACTCGTAATGACCATACCGAGTCCTAAAGGCAGTCTTCGGGATATCTGGCTCCCGAATCTTCAACTGATGATAGCCTGAACGCAAGTCAATCTTAGAAAACACACAAGCACCCTGAAACTGGTCAAACAGGTCATCAATACGAGGCAAAGGATAGTGGTTCTTCACTGTCACCTTATTCAACTGGCGGTAATCAATACACATGCACATAGAACCATCCTTCTTCTTCACAAATAACACAGGAGCACCCCAAGGTGATACACTTGGCCAGATAAAACCCTTATCAAGTAATTCCTGCAATTGCTCCTTCAACTCCTTCAACTCAGGAGGAGCCATACCGTACGGAGGGATAGAAATGGGCTGAGTGCCCGACAACAGATCAATGCCAAAATCAATGTCCCTATCGGGTGGCATGCCCGGAAGATCAGCTGGAAACACATCAGGGAAATCCCGTACTACTGGGACTGAATCAACAGAAAGAGTATCCATACTAGCATCTCTCACATAAGCTAAGTACGCATCACAACATTTCTCAACCATACGCTGAGCCTTAAGGAAAGAAATAACTTTACTGGGAGTGTGACCTAAGGCACCCCTCCACTCAATACGCGGTACACCTGGCATGGCCAGTGTCACAGTTTTGGCGTGACAATCAAGAATACATGATGGGGCGACAACCAGTCCATGCCCAAAATAATATCAAAATCAACCATACTGAGCAATAATAAGTCAGCTCTGGTCTCAAAACCACCAAGAATAACCAAACATGACCGGTAAACGCAGTCCACAACAAGAGAATCTTCCACGGGAGTAGAAACATAAACTGGGGAACTCAAAGAATCCCAAGGTACACCCAAATGCGGAGCAAAATAAGAAGACACATAAGAATAAGTGGAGCCTGGATCGAATAGATCCGATGCCTCTCTGTGACAGACCAAGATAGTACCTGCGATGACAGAATCGGAGGCGGCGGCCTCAGTACGGCCTGGAAGAGCATAATATCGGGAGACCTCTACCTCCCCGACCTCCACCTCTGGCTGGCTGGGCCGATAGAGTAGCAGATAGCGCTGGGACCATAGCTTGAGAGCTCTGCGGGGTGCGCTGCGGCTGAGGGGTATGTGGGGGTGCAGGCCTCCCAAGTCTGGGGCAATCCTTCACCACATGGAGTGTGTCACCACACTCAAAACAAGCTCTAGGAGGACGTGGTGGTTGTGACTGTCTCGGTCCAGGTCTGCTGGACTGACCACTGGAAGCACCCCGTGCAGGAGGCGCACTAGAGACTGGAGGTGCATAATAAGGCTCCTGAGGCCTAGGTGAAGCTGGAATACCACTGGCTGCTGGAAGAGCTGAATGAATGGGGTGGCCCATATGACCCCTACCATGACGACCTGCAGCTAGGGCACGGGCACCAGAATAATAACCCGACTCTCGAGACCTCTTGGCCTCCCTCTCCTCTCTGTCCCTAGCATGCATACCCTCAATCCTCCTAGCAATGCTCACCACCTGCTGATAAGATATATCCGTCTCTAACTCACGAGCCATGCTAGATCTGATGCTGGGAATAAGCCCCTCAATGAACCGACAAACCTTCTCGCGAACCGTAGAAACCAAAGCTGGTGCATGTCTGGCCAAGTCAATGTAACGGACAGCATACTCCGAGACAGTCATAGTACCCTGGCGCAACCGCTCAAACTCCCCGAGCCAGGCGTCCCTAAGACTCTGGGAGCAATACTCCCTCGTGAACATATCTGAAAACTCGGCCCAAGTCAGGGAAGCTACCTCATTCGGACTGTCTAACTCATAAGCACGCCACCACTGATAGGCGGCTCCTCAAAGCTGGAAAGTGGTGAAGGAAACCCCACTCGATCCTGATATGCCCATAGTGCGGAGAATACGGTAGCACTCCTCCAGAAATCCCAAGGCATCCTCTGATGCTAACCCACTGAAAATAGGAGGATCATATTTCTTGAACCTCTCAAGTATCCGCTGCTCATCCTCTGAAGTCGCTGCCCTATCCTCGGGCTGAACTGGTACTGCAGGCGGGACTTGCTCAACATGCACTCGCTGCTCAGGAGTGTGGGAAGCGGGAGTCTGTACTCCTCCCCCGGCCTGGGATGTGGCTGCAGCAAGGGGAAGCAACCCTGCCTGAGCCAAAGTGGTGTACATACTCATAAACTGTGCCAAAGCCTCCTAGAGTGTTGGAGTAGTAGTGGCAGACGTATCGGGTGTCTGGACTCCGGCTGGTACTGCTGGCGGTACCTCGGCGGCAGCTCGTGCGGGTGCTCTGGCTGCACCACGAGCGTGTCCTCGGCCTCTACCCCGGCCCCGGCCTCTGACGGCTGCAGTAGGGGGCGCGGGTGCCTGATCCTCTTGGGTAGCACGTGTCCTCACCATCTGTGAGAGAATAGAAAGACAAAAGTTTAGTTGTGATGTCAAAAATCTTGCACGATAAGGAAATCAAATGAAGTGGAATTTTCCTAATCAGTTACATAGCCTCTCGTAGATAAGTACAGACGTCTCCGTACCGATCAGCGAGACTCTAATAAACTGGCATGTGTTCCATGACTCCTATGAACCTAGAGCTCTAATACCAACTTGTCACGACCCCAGTTCGCCCTCCGTGAACTGTCATGACGGCACCTAGTCTCTACGACTAGGTAAGCCTAACAAGTGAGGAAAACAATTTGAAACTTGCGGAAGTATAAATCAAAAACTGAAATAACAAAAAGGAACAGAATATAGAATGCCGGTCGGCAAATACAGCACAATATCTCAAACTCCTACATCACTATCCCAAAACCCGGAAACTCACGGGAANTCTTCGGATCAAACTCGGACACGCCGTGCTCTTGACTTCATCCACGTCTTGAGCAGTCACATCTTTCTCTGGTTCTGCATTTGGATTCACTTCTTTTTCTTCTTTTTTTGTTTTTTCTTTTTTATTCTGGATTGAGATTACTTCTGTTGATCATCTCGGACAGTTGACTCGCCTTCTTCCCACGAGCTTCTGCTACTTCTAACTTGAATTGAATTCTGAAATGACTTCCCTTGTTCTCTAAGTGGGTTCCTGCTACTGACTTGAAACTTGAAATAATTCCGAAATGAATTCCCTTGTTCTCCAAGTGGGTGCCTGCAATCAAAACAACAAAACAAACAAAATTTTCTGCCCCAGTTTGCACTCAGAAGATTTGTGAGTTGTTAGCAAAATTGTAAACCACTTATGCTATTGATGCAATGATGAAAGTAAACTAGAGACTCGAATAGGATGTGCATCTCCTGTGAGTAAAACCAAGAAACTTTGACCGGCAAATGTGTCTGCTAAAAATAAAACCTGAATGACCCAGATTAGGAAGTGCGTCTCCTACGGGTATGTCACGACCCCAGTTCGCCCTCCGTGAACTGACGTGATGGCACCTAGTCTCTACGACTAGGTAAGCCTAAGAAGTGCGGAAAAAAATTTGAAACTTGCGGAAGTATAAATCAAAAACCAAAATAACAAAAAGGAACATAATATAGAATGCCGCTCGGCAAATACAGCACAATATCTCAAACTCCTACATCACTATCCCAAAACCCGGAAACTCACGGGAACACAAGCTGAGAGAAATATAGTAAAATGCTCTAACTCCGGAATGTCTACATCAACAGTATGATAGAAGGGCTAATGCTACAAGATAGAATAAAGATGGAGACTCTTCGGTCTGCGGACGCGGCAGATGTACCTTGAAGTCTCCAAAAGCTCTCCATGCCTCAAGGATGGTAAGCCTGTGCAGAAGTACCTGGATCTGCACATGAAAAACATGCGCAGAAAGGGCATGAGTACACCACAGCGGTACTCAGTAAGTGCCAAGCCTAACCTCGATTTGGTAGTGACGAGGAAGGTCAGGGCCCTACTAAGATAAATATATATATATATAATGAAAAGACATGGCAATAATTAGTAAAACTGAGAGTCGATAATAAGGATCTACACAGTATAATAAGAGTGAAATAACGGAAACAGAGATGAAGGCAAACTACAAGGAAATACCCCTCACACAAAGATAAGTAATCGGGATCTCTTGGTATCCTAAGGATATCTTGGTATCCTCAATACATATGCCAGGGATCTCTTGGTATCCCGAGGATCTCTTGGTATCCTCAATACACGTGCCAGGGATCTCTTGGTATCCCGCACCTCAATCCAGATCATAATTACACACAGGGGATCTCCCGGGATGCCGTCCCGTAGTCCCAATTTAAAACACACAGCAGCAGCTCAAGGATATCAAAATAAATACTAAGTCCGTAATAAGTAAACAATAAATTCTAGCCTAACATGCTTCACGTAATGCAATTAAGGCAGTTTAAGCAAATAGGCAATTAATTCAACTAAGCATGCTCTTCTAAACTAACACAGGCTATGTTTGCAAGTAGAATAAAACAAGTAAGGAAAGAACTCAGTTTAAATACTTGAAGTAAAATCGGATTTTCAACAATTAGCTCAAGTACGCGCTCGTCACCTCACGTACAAGGCATTCAATTACCAAATATCATATCCTAAGGGGACAGATCCCCCACACAAGGTTAGACAAGCCACTTACCTCGAACCGGCTCAAGATCAACTAGAAACCACGCTTTTGCCACGAGAATTCGACTCCAAATGGCCCAAATCTATTCAATTAAATTGCATATTAAAAAAAACATCTCAAGCAACTGATTGTACGATTTAATTCAAAGCTAATACGAGAATTTAGGTAAAATGACCAAAATGCCCCTCAGGCCAATGTCTCCGAATCGGGCGAAATTTATATTTTTAGAATACTCACACTCACACGAGTCTATTCATATAAAAATCTCTCAAATCGGATGTCAAAAACTCAATCAAAACCCAACCTCTAGGTCTAAGAACTTTTCCCCCAATTTCTACCAAAATTCCAAAATTTAAGGATGAATTTAAGGAAATATTCATGGAAATTAGTCTAAACCGAGTAAGAATCACTTACCCAAGTTGCCCAGGTGAAAATCCCTTCAAAAATCGTGATCTCCCGAGCTCCCAAGTCAAAAATAAGAATTATGGTATAAACCCTCGATTTTGGAAACTTATATTCTGTCCAGATATTTAATGCATCGCGAACATGGAGGAAGTCTCGCGTTCGCGAAGAAGAAAAATGAAGGCTGCCCAGATGTGCTTCGCGAATGCGGAAGCACGTCCGCGAACGCGAAGAAGGAAATATTATGTCCCAGAGATTGCTCTTCACGAACGCGTGAACTAGTACGCGAACGTGAAGAGTGGACTTGCATAGCTACGGGAACGTGTAATGGTGGGCGTGAACGCGATGAGGAATAAAGCGGGGCTTCGCGAACGCGGAGAGGATACCAGAAGCAGAAAACAGCAGTTCAAAATAGGAGAAAAATAACCCGTTGAGCATCCGAAACACACTCGAGGCCCCTTGGACCTCAACCAAAAGCACCAACAACACCTAATACCTCATTCAAACTTGCACCAATCCCTTAAACACCTAAAACAACATCGGAAACTCGAATAAATCAAGGATTTAAGCCTAAGAACTCCAATTTTCCTCAAAATATGATTTCGATCAAAAACCTAACCAAACCACATCCGAATGACCTAAAATTTCACGCACACATCCCAAATGACATGATGGAACTACTGAAACTTCCAAAATTCCATTGCGACCCTCGGATCAAAATCTCACTATCGGACCGGAAACTTCAAAAATTCAAACTTCAGCATTTCAAGCCTAAATTAGCTACGGGCCTCCAAAACACAATCCGAACACGCTACTAACCCTGAAATCACCTAACGAAGCTAACGGAACCATCGGATTTCCATTCCGAAGTTGTCTTCACACTGTTCCGACTATGGTCAGTTTTCCAACACTTAAGCTCTCATTTAGGGACTAAGTGTCCCAAAGCTCTCCGAAACTCAAAACCGAACATTCCGGCAAATCAAATTAGTAGAAATAAACTTGGGAAAGCAGTTAATAGGGTATCGGGGCTTAAATTCCAAAAACGACCGACCGGGTCATTACAGGGTAAAACTTGTATGAACCAAAACCAGGAAGTGCGTCTCCTAGGGGTGAAATCTTGACTTAGGAAGTGCGTCTTCTGAAAGTGTATCCTGAAAGACCCAGACTAGGAAGTGCGTCTCCTAGGGGTGGAACTTCAATGACTTAAACTAGGAAGTGCGTCTCCTAGAGATGAATTTGAATGACTAAAGCTAGGAAGTGCGTCTCCTAGGGGTGGAATCTCGATTTAGGAAGTGCGTCTCCTAGAGCAAAATATAACTTGAAAGACTTAGACTAGGAAGTGTATCTCCTAGGGGTAAAACCATCAGTGACTCAAACTCATATGATCCAAACTAGAAAGTGCGTCTCCTAGGGGTAAAATCTCGATTTAGAACGTGTGTCTCCTACAACAAAATATAACTTGAAAACCCAGACTAGGAAGTGTTTTTCCAAGGGGTGATGTGTGATCTTTTCAATAGCCTTTGCGTAAGCAGAATTGGGGAATTACAGCTGAAAAACTCAAGCTTCCAAGCTTTGATATGAACATAGCTTTCGTCCCTGTTTCAGACAAAGAAAATTTGTGAGTGTAAACATGGTGGTTGGTTTGTGGCCTTGACTTTGCGAGCGATTGCTCCTTCACTTGCCATGATAACCTTGATTTCAACTTGAAAAACCTTGCCTGTTTATTGACTAACCACTTCTCTGTCACCCTTATCACAGAAAATACCTCTGATCCATTCAAACCCAATACCCTTTATCTGTTGCATTGCTCATGAATTGACCTGTACCGAACCTTTGTATTTTACATGAATCCCAAAACACGTTGATTGTTGCCAACTCAGTGCACCTACTGTTCTTTCCTGACTTATGCCACTTTGATATGCAAGACAGATTTCGTTTTGCGCAATTGGAAAGCTGGTAGAAAATTTTGAAGTCATTTCTCACTTGTTTTGACCAAACAGACTCAAGAAGAGGAAGTAAACAAGACAAAAGAAACAGAGTAAGGGACAATAGAAAGGGATGATACCTAACAAGAAAATTACAAAGTAGAAACTTATCAGATGTGGACACCAACTCTAATGACCATGACATGCACCTTTTGATTAAGTGGCCTAATCTGTCAAGCAAGTCTAATGTTCAACTCTTGTTGTACCTCTGAGTCGTGAAACTGGGCTTCAATGCTCCGAGTGTCCCATCTGATTCACGGTCCTTATTCGACTTGTAGTGTCCGAAGGGTTTTCACCATCAAGCCTCTCTCATTTTGTTCTTTCTCTCAACTTACCGTCGCCTTATGGTGCCTGTGAAGGTTTTCACCGATAAGACTCTCTCATTTTGTTTCCCTTGTGTAGAACGAAGTGTTGCCCTTGATGTGAATCATACCTCTAACTCGCTTGACTTGGCACTACTCAAAGATTGATCGGAAGGTCTTTCTTTGGACCGTAATGTAGGCTTTTAGATAGGATTAGAAAGAAAGGGTATCATAAAGGCTCCAAAACAGCTTAAAAGGGCTCAAAATTACAATTTTTGAAATCAGGTCTCTTACAACAACCACAACTTCTGCCCCAATTTCTTTGCTTGGGGACCTTTTGAATTTTTATTTTGGTGGGACCGAACCGTGAGGCTGCCTACGTATCCTTAAAAGGAATCAGGTAGAACGTAGTTCATGACATAGGAATTGCTTTGTTTTTTGTACTTTTCTCTCTTTTTCTCTTTTTCTCTTTTCTTTTCTTTTCTTTTCTTTTCTTTACTCTTTTCCCATTTTTTCTTTCTCTTTTTCTCTTCTCTTTTCCTCTTTTCTCTTTTTTTTAATTCTATTTGTATTTCTAAACTCTACTTCTGATTCCAAAAGAGGAATATGAAAGAAAATAATAAGGCTCAAAGAGGGCCACAAAGGATAAAGTGTTTAGATAGCAGAGTAAAATGCCTTTGTCATTCCAATCTTCAAAGCATGCCAAATACAAAAAATACAATTAAACAAAGCAAAGAAATCATACATAATATATTTTGGCTGCATCAGAATTGATAGCCATATCCACATATTTTCCTTCTATATCTGTAAATTTAACGACCCGACTTGTTGTTTTAAGAATTTACGCCTCGTTCAACGACTAAAGGTCTCGAGCATCTTCGTAATATGTATTATGACTTGTGTGTGTGGTCGAGTTTAGTTTTCGGAAGAGTCGGAATTAAATTTAAAGAAAAATTCCCATTTTGAAGCTTAAATAGAAAGAGTTGACCGGAGAGTTGACTTTTGAGCAAACGACCTCGGAATGGAGATTTGATGATGTCAATAGCTTGGTATGGTGATTTCGGACTTAGGCGTATGTTCGGATTTGGATTTGGAAGTCCGTAGGATAATTCGACGCATTTTGGCGAAAGTTGGAAAATATGAGATTTTGGAAAAATTCGACAGAAGGTTGAAATTTTGATAACAAGGTCGTATTTTGATTCCGAAAATTGGAACAGCTCCGTTACGTCATTTATGACTTTCGTGCAAAACTTGAAGTCATTCCGGATTGATTCGATATGTTTGGACGCAAAATATAAAAGTTGGAAGATTTGAAAACTCATAATTCGATTCAAGGCGCGATTTGAAATTTCTATGTTGTTTACCGTTGTTTAAAGCCTCGACTAAGTTCGTATTGTATTTGGGACATGTCGGTATAAATTGTTAAAGTCCCGAGGGCTTTGGATGAATTTCGGAAGGTTAACAGAATAAATTTCGGACCGAGGTAGCTGCTGAAATTGCTGCTGTTTTCTGGGCAGCAGCTGATGTTTTCGCTTCTGTGGAAGCTTCATCGCAGAAGCGACAGCGCAGAAGCGACGCCTTGCATCGCAGAAGCGAAATGTGAAGGGACATGGCAGTCATCGCAGGAGCAAAGCAGTGGAACGCACCTGCGATATCGCAGGTGCGATGTTGGAAGCGCAGAAGCAGACGTTGGCAGCCATGGGAGTGATCGCAGAAGCAGCAAATCTTTTGCTTAAAAGTAGAAGTATTTGAATCTATGTGTAGATGATATTAAGACGAGCCATGGTTCTTTGCATTTAACCAAAGAGCTTACGCCATTGTAATGAGAAATTTGGAGGTAAAAAAAAACAGAAGCTTATATACAGTTGCAAATGTGAGAATGAAATGTCAACGTTTAGGCTCTACTATGAAGAATAAATAGAGTTGCATTACATTAAACTTACGAGATAATAATGAGGAATGAGGAAGATCAATGGCTGCTTGGGTAGTGCACTCTGGAAACGCAACAGCAACCTGGGCAGGAGCTGATGAAGAAGGCCGCAGAAGCGGCAGCTTCTGCGCAGAAGCACAAGGGCAGATGCGCCTGGCCATCGCATACGCGACAACCACAGAAGCGAAAGTGGCTTCGCAGGTGTGAGCTTGGCCTGGGCATTGTGGATCGCAGAAGCGAGATTTTGAGTCGCAGAAGCCACTCCGCAGGTGCGCAATTCAGTACGCAGAAGCGGAAATGACAGAAACATAAGGCATCGAAAATCAGTGACTTTTCATTTTCGTTTTGGGAATTTTTGGAGCTCGGTTGTTGGGCGATTTTGAGGTGTTCTTCACGATTTCGACTCAAATCGGAGAGTTATCCGAAGGTTGATTCAAGCAAGGAGGCAATTTTGGAATATCGGACTAACTTCATAAAAGGTAAGTATCTTGCCTAACCTTGTGTGGCGGAATTTTTCCTTAGGCATTGAGTCTTATGTGGAAATTGTTTGAATGAACAATCATGTACGCGAGGTGACGAGTACGTACTTGATTTATATGTGCAAATTATGTCCGCTGAAAATTGTAGACACCCTTAAGTATTAAATTGAAAAATTGTGAAAACTTAGTAAATCCTTGATTGTCATGCTTTATTATTTGCTTGTCGATTTCGTATTAATATAATAATTTGGTGTGATTGCCGCTTAGATATTTATGTGAATTCCATGTATTTGTTGATTTGATATAAATAATTAATTAAATAAGTTAAGAAGAGGCATTAATGTAATTATCGAAAATATGAATTAAAGAAGGTGTTGTCCTATGATGAATTATTTTCCATCCTTGTTGTTGTTTTGAGGTTTTATAATCGTTGTGTGGGGCCTTGGGCTTTTTGTGGTGAAATTAATTGATTTTGTTGTATCTCTGGAATTGGTTGTGGCCTATGGGCAATTTGCGATATGAATTGTTGTGTTGTGTTGTTGTGATAATATTCCGTGTAAAATGTTGTGTGATTTGGTCACTGTTATGCGGCGGATAAGGGTGGCATTCCATTGTTGATATTATGTGGGTATAAGGGTGGTATTTCACTGTGGTTATGTGTTGGGATATTGTCTGGGCGGAGCGATAAGGGTGGCTATTAAACGGAGCGATAAGGGAGGCTATTATAGGAGCGATAAGGGTGGCTATAGGAGAGATAAGGGTGGCTATTGTCAGGGATGATATGTGGTGATGTGAGGATATTGTGTTGGTGACTTTATGTGATGTTGTGATTTTTTGGTGATTTCTTTTATATATAATGTGCAATTTGTTTTATAAATCCAATAAATTTGATAATAATTGGACATATGTTGAAGTTATGAGCCTGTGAATATTGTCAGACGGATTATGATACGAGCACGAAGTACCGGGAAAATATGATGAATTTATTATTGGAACGTGAATTGTCCGTGCAGTTATGATATGAAATATGGGCACGAGGTGCCGTGATTATATAGTTGAAATGATATTGGCACGTGAGTTGTCAGTGCGGTTGTGATAGAGAAATTGGCACGAGGTACAGTGGAAATATGAAAGTGGGTTGAGACCCGTATTTTATGATTATGAAATAAGGTGTCACATGGTGACTTTTATTTGAAAGAATTATATTCGAAAGATGTCTATTTGAAAGAATTATATCCGAAAGATATTTATTTGAAAGAACTATGTACGCAAGATGTTTATTTGAAGGAAGTATATTCAAAATATATTTATTGGTAAGTATTATGTCCTAAGATTATAATTTGAAAGATGTATAGGCGAAAGATTTACATTTGAAGGACTTGATTAATTGATTTCACTTGTATTCATTATTAGTTGAGCAATATTTATGGTGTTCTTGTTGCCCTGCTGTTTATATCACTGGTTGATTATTGTTGCCATCATCGTTATTTGTTTCCTATTACTTTTGTATGCTATATTGCACAGGTTGTTAGATTAGTGAGTGTCTTGATTGTACCTCGTCACTACTCCACCGAGGTTAGTCTTGATACTTACTGGGTACCGCTGTGGTATACTCATACTACACTTTTGTACATTTTTTATGTACAGAGCCAAGTATTGGGGATATAGGACTCGGACAGAGTTAGAGGTGATCGCAAGGATTCAGGGTAGAGCTACTTGATCGTCGCAGTCCCTTGGAGTCTTTCCCTTTTATCGTACTGTCAATTATTATTCGAGCAGTAGTGTATATTTAATTTCCTTTAGATTATTTCATGTATTCAGTTAGAGTTCGTGACTCAGTACTACCAGTCTTGGAAGGTTGTATCTTTATTTTTGCTGTTGGTTTCGATTATTTATAGAATAAAAAAAAAGACTTGAATTGTTATTATAAACGGCTTACTTAGTCTTAGAGACTAAGTACCATCACGACATTTATGGTGGGATTTTGGGTCGTGACAGTAAAATACAAAGCACCATTGGACAACACTCTCGTTACCACGAACGGCCCCTGCCAATTTGGGGAAAACTTGCCTTTAGCTTCAGCATGATGCCGCAGGATGCGTTTCAATACTTGCTGACCCACTTCGAACTTCCGGGACGCACCTTCTTGTTGTATGCTCTTGCCATTCTCTTCTGATACAATTGAACATGACGCACTGCCGCCAGTCTTCTTTCGTCAATCAAACTTAATTGCTCCAAACGGGTTTTTACCCACTCATCATCATCAATTACAGCTTCAGCAGCAATCCGAAGGGATGGCATTTCAACTTCTGCGGGTATCACTGCATCAGTACCATATACCTACAAATAAGGAGTTGCACCTACTGAAGTGCAACAATAGTGCGGTAACCCAGCAAAGCAAAACGCAACTTTTTATGCCATTGCCTAGAACCTTGTACCATCTTTTTATGTTCTATCTGCCCCAGTTTCACATAATTCGGGCTTTAAGTGATCTCAAAATGCCTTTACTTATTTCCCTCAAATGTCCCCATCATCTTCAAAATTGTTTCATTGCTTCATGACTAAACTAACTTTTAAGAGCAGGCTGAGAATTAAGCGTGCATGTCATATCACTAGAATCAGCATGAAAAGACTATAAAAGGAAAAGATAGCTAAACAAATTGACTAGAAATAACAGAAAACAGGAAATTACATTAGACAGACGGTGAAAGGATTTAAACAACAAAACAAGCAAAATACACTAGGGTTACAACCCTGGGAAAAACCTAAGTAACACTAAACAAGCTATTACGACTAAACAAACTAGGAAAAATAAAAGGATAGAAAGGTTTGAGTCACAAGACAATATCCGGATTACAACCCTGAAAATAACTCAGACGACAGAAATGAAAACAAAATAAACCACGAAGACTCCTCCCTAGATAACCAAGAAAGGAGCGTCTTTCAAATTACCAAGCTCGGCATCTTAGCCACTAAGTTCCGCATCAATATCACCAAGACCATTACCAATTTCAACATCATTAACTTCAGTTAGCAAATTCCCAAGAGGATTCGCATGCTCTCTGTCACTGTCCTTAATCACAGTTACCCCTTCTTGAGTCATTCTTTCTATTTCCCTTTTCAAAGCACGACAATCTTCAATGCTATGCCCTTGGACGTTAGAGTGGTACATGCATCGTACAGTAGGATCTAAACCTTTTGCATATGGGTCTGGAGTATAGCCGAGGAGCGGCTCAATCAGGCCACAATGCTTTAACTTTTCAAACAAACTTGTGTAGGACTCCCTAATTGGCATGAAACTATTTCTTTGCCTTTGTTCCCCTCTCTGCCCTGTTTTCTAGGGTTGTTGGGTGCTCCAAAATGTTGTGAAGGCAAGAGTGCATTATGCGGTGCTGGCGCTCGCCATAAGGAGTGACCCGGTGGTTGGACAGATGACCGAACATTGTACGGAGGATAATACTGAGGTCGATTATGTGGAGCTCGGGGATAGGTTTGGGGCTGGGTTTGATGCTGGGTATATTGGTGAGCCGGACCCGTTGGACCATGTCGTGATCCTGAGACAACCATGGCAACATCATCATGTTCCTTCTGACCCAGCAAGCTTCCTGTGTCGTTATGAATTGCTTGTGTTGTGGCTTTTAAAGCAGAATATCTCATGATCTTGCTCGACTTCAGCCCATCTTCTACCATTTCTCCCATTTTTACCACATCATTAAAACGCCTACCCACAGCCGAGATCAAATGCCCAAAGTAAGTTGGCTCTTGAGCTTGAAGAAAGTACTCGACCATCTTGTTTTCTTCCATTGGGGGATTGACTCTGGCAGCTTGCTCTCTCCATCTTAGCCCGTATTCCCTAAAGCTTTCAGTAGGCTTCTTTTCCATCTTGGCAAAGGACATGTGATCCGGGACAATTTCTATATTGTACTAAAAGTGTCGGGAAAAGGCCTGAGCCATATTGTCCCATGTGTACCACTTGCTAATGTCTTGGCGGGTGTACCATTCCAGAGCTTCCCCACTCAGACTATGACTAAAATACGCCATCAATAATTTGTCCTTCCCACTGGCGCCTCTCATCTTACTGCAGTAGCCTCTCAGATGGGCCACGGGATCTCTATGCCCGTCATACAAATCAAACTTTGGCATCTTAAATCCAGCAGGCAGTTGGACGTCAGGAAACAAGCACAAGTCTTTGTAAGACACGCTTATCTGGCTCCCTATCCCTTGCATGTTTCTTAAAGACTGCTCTAAGATTTTCACCTTCCTGGATATCTCATCTTGCTCCACTATCTTAGCAGGCTTTTCAGTTTCACTAGGAGGCTCAAAATGAGGAGCGTGAGAGTAGATCCGAGACCTTGAAAGTTAGTTCTGGAGCGTAGTGTTGGGCATCGGGGACTTTGAACACAGTCTCGCTAGAGGATCGAGGAAAGGTAGCTGGTGGATGAGCTACAAAAATATGAGTGGTCAAAGGAGCGGGATATGAGGTGGTTTTGGCGGGTAGAGTGTGAAAAGGTCGTGGGGAGATATCAGCAGCAGTAGGAATCTGGATTTGTGATAGTGGTGGGATAGTTGCAGGGTTTTCAGTGTAGTTAGAAGGGAATGAAGGTGGAGGATGCCCCCTGATCCAAGACTGATACATTTCTGCCATCTGCTGTTTCAACATTTGGACCTCCCCTTTCAATTCAGACTCCGAGTCCACAAACTCCCTCGACGGGTCAACAACTCTTGTGTCCAGGTCTTTGCTAGTCATGGCTACCTTGCTCTTTGACCTTGTGTTGTATGGATGAGTTACCTTAAGAACCACAAACCAACCACCCTTCTGCTCAATGGAGATAACAAAAAGGAACAAAATGAAGTCATCACGTTAGCGTTAGGGCATTTAACAGCTGCAAATATCACATTGTGTGCAATGCACATAACAACAATTAACGGATCAAGAATGACTTCGAGGGTCACAAGGTCACTTGGCATCATCCCAATTTGTTCATTTCAATCTTCTCTTCTCTTTTCTTTTCTGGCACTTCTTGGCTTGCGCATTTTCTTTCCTCTTTTTTTTCTTCTAATTATCACTCTTTTATTTCCTCTCATTTATCACGTCCCACAACTTCATATTTTTTTTCTTCTTTTTTTTAATAATAAAAAAATAATTTGATCGAACCCTATGTAGGTTGCCTATGTATCATGACGCCACATGAATTAGATCTTTGGGTAGTTCGGGAAGATCGGGAATAGACTAAATGAACTAACGTTCTCTTTTTTCTTTTCTTTTTTATTACCTTAATGACTATTCTGATGAGAAAAGAGAAACAAAAGAAGCAAAACTTTTTTTGTTGAATTTTCTAGATTTAATGTTCTATATCCTTGATCACGCCCAACTATGCCTTCTAAAAGACAAAGCGGTCGTTGCAAATATAATCCGGTTTTAAGTCCGGAGTCGAATCCTCAGGGAACTAACCTATCTATTACAACTCTTTGGCAATGCTATTATCAACTCAAACAATTTCTAGATGCAAGATTTTTATCAATCAATATTGGGTTTTTGTTTAACTACTTCAAATAATATTAGAAATAACAATATGCTAGATTAAAGATAATTCAATGGTAAAAAGGTCTAGGGCAATGATTTCCCCAATTGCTAGTTTAGGTCCTGACTCTTTCGCTATAATCTCGCTGTAATACTCTATGAGGATTAAGAGCTATGGGTTATCGTAATTATCTCTCGATCAACTACGATAATTTATGAGAGCATTCTCTCGAACTACTCTAGCTGACAATATGTGCAGCTCTAATTTATCCCACCAAAGCTTCGTTATCTCTAAACCCACTTTTAAGTTCAAATAATGAATCTCTTCAATTACCCAAAAGTGATGTTGTTCAACAGCAGTCTAACCTAATATTCTTTCTCAAGCAATAGGAGGTAATTAGACACGATTAATCAAGGGCCCATTCAATTAATCACCATACAAAACGTAGTTGAACAATCATATAATAAATCCGGCTCGATTATAACAAGTTGAATCAAAACTTCAACCAACAATTGGTTCCATAAACCCTAGATAATTGTTTGGCTACTCATAACCAAATAAGATAAAACTACAAAGTTGTTCATAATGTATAATTGCAAGAATTAAAAGGAGATAGAAAAACTCTAATGTTTGGTTAATCTCTCACACTTGTTCTTGCCTCCAAAGTAGTCTAAAACAAGCTTAATAATGTCTTGGGCGACTTTCTAGAGTTTATAAGGGTTTGGAATAAGTTTTCCCCGAGTTACACTTTAGTCCCCAAATTTTCTGGCAACTGAACAGTTCACCGCGGCAGCGGCAGCGGCACGACCGCGGCGCGACCGCGGTGAAGGCTAAACATTCTGCCTCGCGTTAGTTGTCTGCCGCGGTCGCGGTGGATTTCACCTCAGTCCATTTTTGCTTCTTTATGCTCGGGTGCTTCTTGATTGGATGTTTTCTTCACATTATTGACTCCAAAACACTCCGTAGTGCTTCCTAACTTAGATTATTCCCTGCGAAGCAAAAGAACACCATTTAGTTATCAATTCGCCTATAAAACAACAATAAAGCATGGTAATATTAAGGTGTAAATATCATCTATATAGCCTAATATCAACACCCCATACTTAAATCATTGCTAGTCCTCGAGCAATCCACCACACTCTATCAAAGTTCCTTCCCTAAGCTTTTCCCCTTAACGAATTACACCATGAACAATTCACCAAAGTTGCACCTAGTAGTGAAAAACCTTAGTCTCAACAGTCGAATCTTTCATGCCATGCAATATTTGCACTTACTCAAACTACTCTATACAGAAGTCAAGACTTACCTTTCCTTCGTGAATCACATGCCCTCACATCACACAAGAGACTGTTCCACAATTAATATTATTAAGAACAATTAGGAACTCAGATGGACAAAATTCACTCACTCTCCAAAAGAACATTCACATGCCGCAAAGATGCACCATAGGCTTGCCCGTAGTGTTTTACTCTACTAATCGAGCCTATCTAGTCTAAGATCAATTAGGACTGCACTTGGTTGTAATGTAGGCTAAGGGATGGGTAGGATATATTTTGATATAGTGACTAACCTCCCTAAGCACTTTTAATACAAAACACACTAACATTCCAAATCCTTCTTATGTCAACCAGACGTTCCACCACAATTTATTTATAACATCCCATTCCTTTAGGTGCATTTGTATCAAGCTACCACTTATCAACTACTACATTTATTCACTTTTTTTTTCGTGGTGCTTCTTCTTTTACTCTTCAAAATTGCACCTTTCCTCTATTTCATTAGCTCCACTCAAAAAAAACCAAACCACCACCCCACACTTTAACTTTTGCATATGTCAAGGCCATTTAAGTGCATGGGAGGTAAAAGGGGTTCAAACAGAAGGCTATTCAAACAATTGGATAAGGTTCGAAATGTGGTTGCCAAAGAAACAGGCTTATAAGCTCAACGGGGTTAACTATGATGTATTACATTTAGGTGGGTTTACTTTATATTTCTGGTTTAACAAAGAAATGCCTATATCACTTCTAAGACTGAATGAAGCTACTATTTCGCTTTGCAAACACACAGGGCAAGTTCTAGGCATCAAATTTAAAGCATGAAATACAGTATAGCTCACACACACATAGCATATGACTCACTCCAGATTGATTTATCATGACATTCTCTTTTGAGTGTTCAAGTCAGTTACAAACATACAACTTTAAGGCACTTTAGCAAGAGTCAACCATTGAGACTAGGCGTTACACTCTAGTGTCTATTGTGTTCAGGTGTATTTGATGTTCTAAACGTCAATACCACACAAGAGGGGGGGGGGTGATTTGTGCGGTACTCAATTTTTCGCTTAAACTGCTTCTGGAAGGACCTGGTTCTTCTAGGTGTACTTATTACTACTGTTTGCGGAATTAAATGTACATAAAATAAAGAACACAGAGATTTTACGTGGAAAACACCTGGCTCAAAAGGTGAAAAAACCACGACATACTAATCAGTAGGATTTTCCCAAACTTCCACTAAAATCACTGAGCCAACACTGCATTTACAAAACTCTTTGTAAACCTAAGGATTAACTCTAATCCCGTTGTGGCAACCAGCCTCTAACTGCTGCGTCATCTTCAACTTAACTCTAACTTGAATACTCAAAATACCTATTACAATTGCTTCTAGATAAAGCTGAAAGGTACAATATGAAACACCTACTACAATTGAACTAGAAATAAAGAAAGACACATAAAACTCTTTATGGAGCTGGTTCTTCAATCTGGTTCATATAGCTTCTGGTTTGCACACTTGAATCACACACGAACTGCTTGCAAAAAGCCTTGCTATTTTGCTCTCAATTCATGTTTAACTTTTGCATTTTTGTACAACTCTTTAATGTGAGAACCTCCTGCAATTTATAGAGTTAGTAGATGAAGAAATAACTAGAGTTCTGATGCAACTCTTCCTTGGTGGAAGAGTTCTAGGTCATTTCAACTTCTAACTCCTTCCCTATCTTGGATAGTGTTCTCTTTGATTAAGGACTCCTTCTCTTTATCAATTATGCAACCTTTTCGATGAGGAGATATTAAATACACCAAGTTAAGCTTATCTCCTTCACGTGAATCCCACATGCTTGAATCTGCCCGTTTTTGTGAACCTGAGGGATAGACCACTGGATGGACCTGGTTCATGTCTGAGTTCCTTTGTCAGTCTTCAAAACTAACCTTTACTTGGGCCAACAAACATTGATTCGAGCTGGGTATTATTGGCCTAAGATGGAAGAGGAAGCAAATAGTTTTGTGTCTAAATGTGATAAATGTCAAAGGTACGGGAATAATATGCATAGACCAGCTGAGTTACTGCATCATGTCATAGCTCCGTGGCCCTTTATGAAATGGGGAATGGATATCGTAGGTCCATTACCACAAGCAAAAGGTACGAGAAAAGGAGGTCAGAGACTTCATTTGGCATAATATCATATGCCGATTTGGTGTACCAAAGGAGATTGTATGCGACAATGGCCCTCAATTTATCGGAGCTCAAGTCACTGAGTTTTTTGAGAGCTGGCAAATTAAAAGAATCACATCTACACCTTATCACCCAGTAGGCAATGGGCAAGCAGAATCAACGAACAAGGTCATTACCAACAACTTGAAGAAAAGGTTACAAGATTCAAAAGGTAATTGGCCTGAGGTATTACCTGGAGTATTATGGGCTTATCGTACAATGACAAAAACAAGCACGGGAGAAACACCATTTTCAATGGTTTATGGTGCAGAAGCCTTAATCCCAGTTAAAATAGGAGAACCGAGCACACGATATGCTCAAGCAACGGAAGAATCAAATGATGAAGATATGCGGGTAAACCTTGATTTGCTCGAAGGAAGAAGAGAAGCCGCATTAATAAGGATGACAGCACAAAAGCAAGTGATCGAACGATATTACAACAGGAAAGCACGACTGCGATACTTCAAAACTGGGGACTTCGTGCTTAAAAAGGTTTTTCAATATACAAAGGCAGCCAACGCGGGTAAACTAAGTCCAACCTGGGAAGGACCCTACAGAGTTCGAGACATTGCAGGAAAAGGAGCATACTATTTAGAAACAATGGACGAGAAGGTGCTTCCTTCACATTGGAATGCAGTTCATTTGAAGAGATACTACTTCTAAAGGCAAAACCCACGGTCAGGTATCGCCATGTTAAATTATATTAGTTTTTGAATTGTTAAAATTTTACTAACAATTTTAGATGATAGGCAAAACGCTAACCCGTACTAAATGATGAGTCACGACCTGTAAGGCAAAATGGAATAAACTAAAATTCCTGGCCCAGGGTTACAATTATTCTGATAGAAGTATACACGGGTTAAGCAGTCTTCATCTATAATCATACCTCCGAGTCCCGTATGTATTTCCTTTTCAAGAAAAGGACCAGGTGAAGGAGACTACCAAGTGCTTGAGGCTCCATACTTCACCGCTCAAACACTTGGGGGACTGCATATTGTACACAGATACGTGCGGGAAAACAGATATGTAAAGGAAAATCGAAAAACAAAGAGACAAGTGTCGAGCAGAAGTTACGGAACCTCAGCATTCATCATTATGTTCTTTCCCATCAAAACAAATGAAGATACAAAACATTCATCATAGTGTTCAAACTCATGAGAACAATGGAGTCACCTCTCAAACCCTTCCTAATACATGAAGATAGGGTCATGACTATATACTGAAACGGGTTATAAGGAAAAACCTTGTTTGAATTATATTTATTTTGCAAAAATCTGTTACAAGAAAAACAGTTACGAGAAAGTTATAGATGTATTTTAATACATGTAATATTCAAAAGCTTGTCAAAGTTCGTGAATAAAAACTTGTCAAAGTAATTCCAAACGAAACATGTGTGTTCCTATTTCTTTCATCGTATTATAACACCATTATGAAGTTGAGACGTCTTCTTCATTAAGTGTCGATATATATAAAAGGGCCCTCTTTTATAAGCCTCATGTTAATAAGTCATGAGAAGGATCATAAAGCATTTTCAAAGTTTAGAAATACTAAACTATTCTATAAGTCCTAAATAGATAAGAAAAAGGCAAGAATAGAACATATTGAAGTACTAATAAACTTCTTGATATAGTTAAAAAGACTAAGTAAAAACTTAGTCAACAAAAAAAATTTATACAAGTGCCCCATTATGATAACTGGGGACTTTCTCTAAAAAATCCCTAAAAACTGACCAAGGGATAAACCCACCAATCAACAAAGCAAATAAAAATAAAGTTTGAAAACATAAACTGGTCACTGAGGGGCTGGAACATCAGAAGTTGTGATATCAGCTTCACTTTCAGGAACGGTAACTTCTGAAGAAACAGCAACAGAAGCGGTTTCAGCTGGGATTGAAGTGTTAGATTCATCGAGGGGAGCAAGAGTCACGGAAGCTTCAGCTTCCTCAAACTGATTCATAGAAGTTTCACCCTCGGGAGCTGGAATTGCAACATTTTCAACTTCAACTGCCACAGCAGCGGCTTCTTCATTTAAAGGTTCTTCAGCCACGGGAGCTTCATCTGCCAGAGAAGGAAAGTCAAGTGGTTGTTGGGTCATCTCAATGGTTTTCAAAACCTTGGCCAACTCCGATTCTAAATCAAAGTTTTCTTGACTGGCCTCAGTTAAAGCATCACGACGAGAGTTTAGAAAAGCCCAACTCACCTCTATGTTAAATTTCTCCTCAAGAAGTTCATAATCCCTTTCCCACATAGCAAGATCATTCTTTAACACTTGATTTTCAGCTAAAGTGGAATCAAGGGTAGCTTCAAGGGAGGCATGAGAACTCTCTAAGGCACGAACCTTATCAGAGGAGATCTTCAAATCAGCTTGAGCTTGAGTCAAGTTTTGTACTAACTCTCCTGCATACTCTTCTTTCTTGTTCAAGAGTGCCTTAAGTTCTCTAATTTCTTCACTTGACTTTGATAATTGCTCTTAAAAGGAACACTCAAGGCGCTCCTTATCCTTCTCGGCTTTACTAGAAGAAGCCTTGGCTTTCGCTAATTCAGAAGTCAGAGTCCGCTTTTGCTGCTCCAGGTTACGGTTGCTTTCTTGCAATTCTTTTATCGTTTCTTGAGCATTTTTAAACTGTTCCTTCCAATTAGTTGCTTCCAGCTGGGCTTCCTTAGCTACCCTCTCAGCCTCGAGAATAGTCTTATCAGACTCACGGGCCTTCTTTTCTAAAAGGGAAATTCTTCCCATCAATTCCGTGCCAATAAGGTTGGCCTACAAAGACAACTCATGAAAATAAGAATCTAGAGATAAAAAAAAACTTATTAGAAAGTAAAGGAAGAATACCTTCAACGTAGAATGAACTATGTCATTCATCAAAGTTAAGCAACTGTGACTGTCCATCTTCTTCTTCTCAATGTCTCCAATTAAAGGCTCAAGCCAGACATCTACTCCACCAGACTTCCTTAAAAGACTATTATTAGCAGGAACCTCAAGTGTTACACTCCTCATAGCCAAACTTCTGCTACTGGAACCCTCCTCTGCATGCTGAACAGAGGAAGGGGGAGCTATAAAATAACATGAGTCGAAGGAGTCGAAGCAGGTAAGGGAGCAGAAATTGGCAAAGAAGCGGGAACAGATAAAATGGGCAAAGATGTACTTGAAACCAAAGGAGGAATAGAAGGAATAGGAATGGAAGAGGAAAGAGGAACTTCATCTAGAACCGGACCTAGTTCACCACTTTTGAAACCGTCAGCGAAGAGACGTTGAGTGGATTCAATGGTGTCCCTTGGAATGGTTTCATCATCGAAAACAATATTAATAGGAGAGGAGGCACGGGCAGGAGAAATTTCAGCTTTATCTTCGGAAATGATGCGTCTCCTGGCTCTAGGTCTAACTATCAAAGAGGTGTCTTCATCTTCATCATCCTCAGAATCCTCTTCAACAACTTTCCTCTTTGACAGCGTAGCTTGTGCTCTCTCCAAAGAAAGAGGAGTACCAAAAGAGGCTCGAAGGGCAATAGCTACTTCAGCTGACATTCCTCGAATAGCAAATCCTGACAAAAAAGAAGGATAAAAAGTTAAAAGAGGGGAAAGAATTTAACATACAGGAAACAATAAGGGACGCATACCATGAGTTTTTACTTTCCAACCATGTTTGTTAGAAATAGATTTCCAGGTTCGTGCCTCCATAGGCACGGCCTTCAAAATAGCATCTACCTAACCACGGAAATTAGGAACGGGTTCCACATCTCGCATGGTTGCTACAAAAAATCAAAAAAGAATGAAATTAGAAAAGGAGTTGAAATAAAAAAAAAACAGATACGGTAAGGAAGAAATACTTACGTGCAAGGTTCTATTTCTCAGGAAAAGGAATATTTGATTTACCCACCAAATCAACCGTGGGTACCGCAACATAACGGGTGTACCAGCCTCGATCTTTATCATCTTCAGGGCTTACCAAAACCCTTTTACTTCTTGCAGTTAGGGTAAAAATACCATTGCGGAACAGCTTGGGGTGGTAAACGACAAAAATCGAGTATGATTGAGTCGATAGCAGGAATAAATCCCAAAGTAAAGGGATAAGTATAAACAGAGAAAAAACCAATCCTATAAGAAGATATTCTCTGGTTTGGGTTAGGAATAACTATATGAAGGTCATCTCTCCAACGACAATCTTTTCGAACAGTGGAAATTAAGGGTTCAGTAATTAAAGAAGGATAGGTGTCAGTTCTCTCTAACTTAATTACTTGGTCACGAATGGATTCTTTATCATGCTCGAAAGATAAGTCGGTTGGCACTATTTCTTCGACCAAATATTCTTGAATAGACTCAGAAGAATCTTTGCCTTTAGAAGAAGATCTATTAGTGAAAGAACCTCTAGAAATAGTGCCAGAGCTAGAAGAAGGAGTGATAAACCAGAGGTACCACCACAAATGGATCCTAGGCCACGAAGCCTACCTCCTCTGCCTCTTCTGTGTCTCACAGGGGCATTGGGGAAACTGTCAAGAATTGGGACTCTCCTAGGGTTGGGATTTGAAGATGACATGGTAAAAAGATGTGAACAGAGGAAGAAGTGAATAGAGTAAATAGTGAAATATTAGGTAAAAATTTGTGGAAGAAGGGTTAAGTTTATATATAAAAGCGGCCGTCAAAGACTAAGAAGTGTAATGATGGAAAGCCTATAATAAAGGCAACTATCACTTCGTGAATAGTGGAGTTGAAGAAGCCTTGAAAAAAGGCTGCAGAATTGCAGAGCTAATGAGAAGGTGACACGTATGCAATGCATTAAATAGAAAAGACAACTGAAGCGTTAGTAATGTCATAGCATTGATTATGGCAAAAATTCCCTTTATAATGAAGATCCACTTCATTAATTGATAAATAAATGGAAAGTGGGGGGACTATCTGTATTGGGAAAAAACTGAATTTAAATATTGAAGATGACGTGTTATGACACGTGGACCGGTCAAATAGTCAAAGCGTGGTAATCAGTTAGAAGGCACGAGCAACAACATATGCGGGAGAGAAGATACTTAAAGGCACGAGCTATTACTCAGATGAAACGAGACTCGTACCTGTTCGACTCATTTAAAGCTCGAAGATCAGAAGGAATTTAAGACATGAATCTGATAGCGTAAAAGAGTCCAAATCCAACATTAAATGCCAAATACGTTAGAGAATTTGTATTTAATAGGAATGATTGAGTAACGTTTCTTTTAATATCATTTATTGCTCGTAATTGCCTCATTAAGATAAAGACATTACACTTTCTCTTAGAATTAACTATAAAAGGAGAAAGTCACAACATCTGTAGGACACAAAAAGATCATTGAGATTATACTGAAATATATACTTATTCATTGCTTTATTGTTGTTCTCGAAGTCTCTCATTTCTTGATTATCGGTAACCCGATTTCTCTCTTAAATTCAGTTTTAACCAAATATTCAGTTTTTGGTTAAACAATTGGTTCCGTTACCGGAATCCGATAATCTATTCTCTTTAAGTTACATTTTATCTGTTGTTATCATCATGTCAACAACACAACAACACAACAATAACAATGAAAATACCTGGGTCAACCATGAAAATCAAATCCATCAAAATCAAGGTGATTTACAAAACATTTACGTGGTTCCTTCCCCTCAAAATTCACCACGTCAATCTCGTGAAGGAACTCCTACTCCTGAATCTCGTGCTGTTGAACAAGAGCAATCTGAATATTTTGAAGGAGCAGATGACGCTTTACAGAAAGTAATTGATGCACGTGTAATAAAGCTCTTCAAGCTCTAGTTAGTCGTTTACCTGTTGCACCACCCACACCTACGCCTAATAGCAATACATTGGAGAATCCTCGTTTTGCCTTGTTAATTNNACTTTCCAACCATGTTTGTTAGAAATAGATTTCCAGGTTCGTGCCTCCATAGGCACGGCCTTCAAAATAGCATCTACCCAACCACGAAAATTAGGAACGGGTTCCACATCTCCCATGGTTGCTACAAAAAGCAAAAAAGAATGAAATTAGAAAAGGAGTTGAAATAAAATAAAAAAAAAGAAACAGATACGGTAAGGAAGAAATACTTACGTGCAAGGTTCCATTTCTCAGGAAAAGGAATATTTGATTTACCCACCAAATCAACCGTGGGTACCGCAACATAACGGGTGTACCAGCCTCGATCTTTATCATCTTCAGGGCTTACCAAAACCCTTTTACTTCTTGCAGTTAGGGTAAAAACACCATTACGGAACAACTTGGGGTGATAAAGATGAATTAGATGAGAGAAGGTAAAATCAACATCAGCCTTTACCGATACATACCTTAAACAAGCTACTGCTCTCCATACGAGAGGGCCAACTTGAGCTAAACAAATTTTGAAAAAACGACAAAAATCGAGTATGACTGAGTCGATAGCAGGAATAAATCCCAAAGTAAAGGGATAAGTATAAACAGAGGAAAAACCAATCCTATAAGAAGATATTCTCTGGTTTGGGTTAGGAATAACTATATGAAGGTCATCTCTCCAACGACAATCTTTTCGAACAGTGGAAATTAAGGGTTCAGTAATTAAAGAAGGATAGGTGTCAGCTCTCTCTAATTTAATTACTTGGTCACGAAGGGATTCTTTATCATGTTCGAAAGATAAGTCGGTTGGCACTATTTCTTCGACCAAAGGTTCTTGAATAGACTCAGAAGATTCTTTGCCTTTAGAAGAAGATCTATTAGTGAAAGAACCTCTAGAAATAGTGCCAGAGCTAGAAGAAGGAGTAATGGAACCAGAGATACCACCAAGAATGGATCCTAGGCCACGAAGCCTACCTCCTCTACCTCTTCTGTGTCTCACAGGGGCATTGGGGAAACTGTCAAGAATTGGGACTCTCCTAGAGTTGGGATTTGAAGATGACATGGTAGAAAGATGTGAACAGAGAAAGATGTGAACAGAGGAAGAAGTGAATAGGAGTAAATAGTGAAATATTAGGTAAAAATTTGTGGAAGAAGGGTTAAGTTTATATATAAAAGCGACCGTCAAAGACTAAAAAGTGTAATGATGGAAAGCCTATAATAAAGGCAACTATCACTTCGTGAATAGTGGAGTTGAAGAAGCCTTGAAAAAAGGCTGCAGAATTGCAGAGCTAATGAGAAGGTGACACGTATGCAATGCATTAAATAGAAAAGACAACTGAAACGTTAGTACTGTCATAGCATTGATTATGGCAAAAATTCCCTTTTTAATGAAGATCCACTTCCCAAATATTTAATTGATAAATAAATGAAAAGTGGGGCGACCATCTGTATTGGGAAAAAACTGAATTTAAATATTGAAGATGACGTGTCATGACACGTGGACCGGTCAAATAGTCAAAGCGTGGTAATCAGTTAGAAGGCACGAGCAACAACATATGCGGGAGAGAAGATACTTAAAGGCACGAGCTATTATTCAGATAAAACGAGACTCGTACCTGTTCGAGTCATTTAAAGCTCGAAGATCAGAAGGAATTCAAGACATGAATCTGATAGCATAAAAAGGTCCAAATCCAACATTAAATGCCAAATACGTTAGAGAATTTGTATTTAATAGGAATGATTGAGTAACGTTTCTTTTAATGTCATTTATTGCTCGTAATTGCCTCATTAAGATAAAGACATTACACTTTCTCTTAGAATTAACTATAAAAGGAGAAAGTCACAACATCCGTAGGACACAAAAAAGATCATTGAGATTATACTGAAATATATACTTATTCATTGCTTTATTGTTGTTCTCGAAGTCTCTCATTTCTTGATTATCAGTAACCCGATTTCTCTCTTAAATTCTAGTTTTAACCAAATATTCAGTTTTTTGGTTAAACAGTTTTCGCACTTAGTTCTTAAATTTCTAGATAGAAAGTTAAGAAATTTATCGGCAACAGAGTAACTCCCAAATTTTAACTCAAAATCTAACAGTAATGCGAAATCCATGGGGAGGGAAACTGAACCACAGAAATTTAATAGGTTGTACCTCCGAATTTGGAGAAGACGAATGCCGTCAGAAAATACCTGAAGACGAAAGCGGAAAACGTTAAGAGAAGAGAAGTGATTAGTACAAAAAGGGCAGGAAGGTAATATATGCACGACTTTTAACTCAAGGGACACACGCCGTATTCTTGAACAAGAGTTTTTGTCGACTAATGCCGAAGCATATAGCCTATATCACAAATCAGTTAGCCAATTAGTTCACATGGTGAAATTTCATTTTTATCCTGGAAAGCAAGACGACGAAGAGGCCCTCAATTCTCACTTCTAAATAGTAAATAAAATAAATTACTCAGGGTTAGCTCGGGCCTAAGCCCGGGCCCAACGGCTATTTAGTATTGTTGTTAATATTATTTTTAGCGATAGATTTATGCCTTGAGGGCTACTTGCAACAGGTCCACCATCCTTTTTGTAGAATAGATTTAAATGTGTGAGGCTGTGAGTAGGGGTGGGCATTCGATATTTCGGTCCGGTATTTAAAAATTTCGGTTCAGTATTTCGGAATTCGGTTTATCAATTGTGTATACCAAATACCGTACCAAATTATTTCGGTACGGTTCAGTATTTTTTATTTTGGTTCGGTACGGTTTCGATACGGCTTCAGCTTAATAATCGCTAAATAAATAAACTTATTTTGGTTCGATACTGTAGCACCAAACTGGAAACAACAAAATTGACAAATAATTTTTGTCGAGAAGCAAAATTGACAGAAACTTGCTTTCAGACATTCATCATTCATGATTTCATAATGGAAATTGGAAACACTTAAATAGATGGAAATCTAAAAGATGTAGTATTAATTAACAAGGAGAAGACTTCAATGTTGTAAAACTCTCCGGTAAGAACAACGCTAACTACTTTATAATATATAGTTCCATTCTATAAACTATAAGCTACAGATCCTTAATAAGACAAAGAGGGCACTGATGAAATCAAGAACAAGAAGGGTGCAAAATATAGAAACTAATAAAATAATTATATAAAGGTTTACGAGACAGAAAGTTGAATTGGCATCTAGAAACATTTGAGATGGATGGAAATATTTTCCTTCTGGTGCTGTTAATGACCTGTGGTATTTCTGATGCAACGAGTGGTGCAACGGGTGAGCTGAAGAGTAAACTCCTCTGCAGTCAATGTTCGAAATGTGACAAGTGAAGCCTATCCCCACATGACTGCATTCGACGACTCTCTCATCGTTGCTGCCTTGCAATCTGACTATGTTAGCTCCGAAGATACAAAAAAGGTTTGGGCTTGGGCACTGGGGCTGGGCAGTGAGATATAGGTCCAAGTCCAACTTAAAAAAATGTTTTAAAAAATTCGGTAATTCGGTATTTCGGTATATCGAAATTTAAAAATTCTAATACCGAGGACCGTACCGAAATACCGAAATTGCAATACCGAATTAGACCGAAATACCGTAAAACCGAAACCGAAATACCGAATTAATTCGGTCCGTTTCGGAATTCGGTTTTTCGAATTTTATGCCCAATCTGTATTTATATGTATATTTTGGGTTTTGCCTATTCAACTAAAACTACGGATAGAAAACATTGAGTCGCAACATAAACGCACACACTTCCACATGAGAAACTCCACTGAATTAATCAGATTCTAGCAAAATTGGAGTTGTTAAGCTAGTAAATAAAGAAAGAATAGACAAAATTACTAAATAACCCGTGATTTTAACTTAGAAGCAATATTAGTTTTTTTGCCAGATTCAGAGCCAGAGTTAAAGGCAATTATGCAACATGGAAATTTAACATTAGGGTGTCCAACTATGAATATCACAGCTTTTGTTGAATAAAGGGGAAAGCCAAACTGGAAATATGTTGTTACAAATCATAATACTTCTGGTTAATGAGAAAAAAACAAGCTGACTGAACAAATCCATAACATCACAGAAGATAGAACTTGTGATGCAATCTTGAAATGGTTGTACATGAATTTTTTAAATCAAGCACAACTTTGATATTAATTCATATGTTAGTGTCTCAGGAAATGTAGGATCAGTTTCTCCTCTACTTGTCCAGTATGAAGCCCTGCAGCCAACCTAGTCACTTGGTTCTAATGTATTCAGAATGCTTGATGCAAGGATTGCAGGATAGTTGTCGGTGCTTGATGCAAGGATTGCATCTGATTAGCAATCGCACAATTGGAAAGGCCTTTTGCCATAAACGTATAAACTCTGTTATCCCACTCTAGATATAACACTGTAGATTTCTCAGGTTGAGATACCACTGGTACAATTGTGCTTTTAACTTCAATCATATTTGCAACACCTGATATTTCAGAGAAAGTTATGATTTTGATGAGGGAAAGCAAAAGGCTACAAACTTCTATAAGATTGTAAATGTAATCCTACCATGTTTGCAGTTTACAGAGTAGAACAATAAATACCGAGCTGGTACATTAAGCTCCCACTATGTGTAGGATCAGGGGCAGAGCTGAACCACAGTTGGTCTATTGTGTAAAGTCTGACTATCTTGGATTTCTAAAGGAATTTTTTCCACACCTTAAACTGGTAATATCTTGGCCATAAAAATTTCCCTATCAAATGAAATGAATAAAACAATAGCAAATCATAAGAAATGAAGTTTCTCACAGTGAAACGAAATGAAAGGTGGTCTTAGAGAAACATCTATAGATATGCAATAATGTTATTACCACCGGAATATAATAGCAAATGATTGGTGAGAAATGATCACTTTTTCTCTACAAAACGTGTTTGTTGAGTTCCTGATTATAAAACTTCACATCTGTGGTATACCTTTTTATAGCAGACCAAGTGAAGTCAATTAACATGTAGAACATTACAAAGAACGGACTTTTTCTCATTTGAAAGTCCATTAACCTACAACATTAACGTTATAATCACCGTAAAATTGTATATCTACCGAACAGAATACACCTGAACAGAAGAAAGAAGTAGCGGAAATTCCAGTACAACAAGAAAAAGAAAGAATAAGTAGGACAAAAGAGACGAAGAGACAAAATACCACGGACGAAAGAGACGAAGCTTGAGTTAAAGAAGGACAAAAGAAAACAACACGGGCGATTAGGAAAATTTGCAGTAAAGCTATTACTGTCAAATACGAAAGAATATTGTTGGATAAGAGATAGGCTCTTCCAGACTAAAGATTAGACTTATCATCCTGATTCAACTATGTAATACGAAATACACTCATCAAGTGGAAGAGATTTTTGTTTCCCTTTGATGATGGTGTCAGCAAATCGGTTCTTCAACATTGTAGCACATAACGCATTGCTCAGGGAAAGATTAATATTCATTTTTTTTTGATAAGGTAGAAAAGATCAATTTTCATAGGAGGATGTCAACCTATTTTCAGAAAACAGTTATCGGCAAGTTAAAATTGAGTTTATTTCGAGTAAAGAAATGAAATCCAGAAAGAGTGCAAGCAAGATACTCATTGTCACCACATGTAGCAGTAGAAGCATATGTTGACTTACTTGGTCTAGACCATGATCTTTTTCTTAATAAAGGCTACATCGACAACCTACATATTATGGACATAACGTCAATAAAGAACATTAACGCTTTATTGGGCATGCTATTGGACAAATATAAGAAAGTTTTGCAACCACCATGGTAGTATTGATCAGTTTTACATGAAAGTGATATCAAGGAGTTTGGATCAGTGCTAATGATCTTGATCTTGTTCTAGATTTCTTTCTGTTAGAAAATCTGAACTACAAAGTGTAACGACCCGACCGGACGTTTTACTTTTTAGAACTTCGTTCCCCTAAATAAAACTTCCCGCGCTTGATTTAGCTAATTTACGACTTGCCGGGGGTGGTTGGTTCGGGATTTGGAAGAGTTTGGGTTGATATAAGCCCACTTGAATCCTTAAGATTTTCTAAAAAGGGCAAGTTTGACTTTGGTCAACAATTCTTGAAAACGGACCCGGATCTATGTTTTGACGGTCCCGGAGGGTCTGTAGGAAAATATGGGACCTGGGCGTATGCCCGGAATCGAATTCCGAGGTCCCTAGCCCGAATAATGAATTTTTATTAGAAATTATTAAAATTAAAATTCCTAGGATTTAAAGAAACTAAATAATGATTGATCATATTGGTATCGGGCTCGTATGTTGGTTCCGGAGTTCAGTACAGGTCCAATATAACATTTAAGACTTGCTCTCAAAGTTTGGTGCCAATCCGAGTAGTCTAAGTGCGTTTCGGCTCGTTGGAAGTGAATTAAGAACTTGAAGTTCATAAGTTTGATTTAATTGGTTATAGGGGGTGATTCTTAGATTTAGTGTTGTTTCGGGCTATCCGAAGGTTCGAGCAAGTCCGTTTCATGATTTCAAACTTGTTGGTATGTTTGGGCGGGGCCCGGGAGCCCCGAGCGTCAATCGGACGAGGCTCGAGTGAAGTTGGAAAATTTGAGAAGTGTTGAAGCTTTAGCTCCAGCCGCATGTGCGAGACTGTAGAAGCGGTCGCAGCCTCGCAGATGCGGCCCAAGGCTGGCCAGGCCAAACCGCAGAAGCGGATGCGCAGAAACGGCTTCAAGACCGCAGAAGCGGTCCCAGACCGTTTAACCAATTCCGCAGATGCGGCCTCCCTCTCGCAGATGCGGTCCCCAAACCGCAGATGCGGAAATCGCTGAAATAGTAAGCTTCATTTAATATGAGCTCCATCCATTTTTAACCATTTGGCACACGGGTATTGAGCGATTTTGGAGCTCTTGAGAAGGGATTTCCACATAGCATCGTGAGGTAAGTTCATCCCCCATATTTCTAAGTTTAATACTCGAGTTTTGGGTAGAGTAACACCTAAAGATTTGGAGAAATCAAGGGGTTAGAGCAAAACCTAGGGTTTTGATAAAACTTAGATTTTACCACGAAATTGGTTATGAAACGAAGTAGAAATCATATATTATTGATCCTTAGGTTGCAAGGAACAACTATCTCCGAAAAATGTTGGAATCCGGGCACGTGGGCCCGGGGTTGGATTTTAGTGAACTTGTGTTTAAGGTTGGGGAATTGCTTTAATAGTTAGAATGCGATCTTGCAAGCTTGTGTTGACTATTTCCTACTTCATTTAACTAGTTTTGGATCGTTCAGCTCCAAATTGAGAGTTCGGGCTCGTTCTTGGTATTGAAAGTGTACTTTGGAGCGAGGTGAGTCTCCTATCTAACCTTGTAAGAGGGAATTGTCCCCATAGGTATAATAATTGAATAATTTGTCACTAAATGTGGGGGCTACGTACGCGCTTGGTCATGAGGGCCCGTGCGTAGCTACTATTATGCTTAAGTCCGGGTAGTTTAGGACCCTAAAGCATGTTTTATGTGATGTTCTTGTGACTCTATGATTTAATTCGAGACCTCTTAAATCTTGTTGAATATGATAAACGGGTCTTATAAGTGGAACACTATATTCTTGCCCTTTTAAATGATATTTTGTGAGTACTTGTTCTCCTGATGTCTGATCTTATCTGCCTGTTGATGTGTTTAAATACATTTGACCACGCCGCATGTATGATTCGCGAGAGGAGAAATAGATGCATCTATGGTCCGCGTCGTTCGACCCTCCGGCAGTGCACACTTTATTTTTTTTATGTTGGATCGGGCCGTACGACCTCGGCACTACTTGCGTATGCTTATTGACTGGTATATTGCCGTGGATGAAACCTTGTTATATGCCTTGAAATGAAATGAGTTAACTGTGATATCACCTGGTTAAGGGCTTGTTGCTTCATGCTATAAAATGTTATTTATTGTGTTATCCATGCTTAGTGTATCACCTATCATGTTATTTGACCCTAGTAAGTGTCATGTCGACCTCTCGTCTCTAGTTCTTCAAGATTAGACAGGATACTTACTGGGTACATATTGTTTATGTACTCATACTACGCTTCTGTACTTAAATGTACAGGATTTGAGGCAGGTACATCTGACTACCATGTTGGCGCATATCCTTGATCGCCCGAGATTCCACGGTGAGCTGCTCCCTTCCCATGTCGTTCAGCAGCCCGATGGAGTCTTTTTCTTTACTTTTGGCTATCTATTCTACCTCAGACAGTAGGATAATATTATTCTTTTGTATATTCTGCTAGCTGCCCACGCACTTGTGACACCAGGTCTTGGCACACACATTAGTAGACTATTCTTTTGGGATGTATAGCTATTTCTAAATGTTGATTATTATCGCATGCTTTAATTTCTATTTAAGAAAATTTCGCAATTGTTTTAGTAAGTAAAATGAGAATCTTATTAATATTTCCGCTTTGGCTTGCCCGACAATGATGTTGGGCGCCATCACGACTTGAGGTGAAATTGGGTCGTGACAACATGGTATCATAGCACTAGGTTCAAGTAGGTCTCACGAGTCATGGCTAAACCTAATAGAGTCTTGCGGATCGGTACAGAGATGTCTGTATTTATCTTCTAGAGGCTATAGGGTATTAGGAAACTATTCTTTATTCATTTCCTATCGTGCAATGGATGGTACACTAAGTTTCTCCCTTCTATTCTCTCACAGATGGTGAGGACTCGCACGGCAGATGTTCCCGACCCGGGAGGCGCCGCTCCCCCCGTTGCTAGAGGCCGAGGTAGAGGCCGGGGGAGGGCACCAGCCCGAGGTAGGGGACAAGGGCGTCCCAGAGCTATCCCACGTAGCACCACCAGCGGATCCGGCAGGAGATCCTACTATTGAGGAGCAGAGCGAGGTGCCCGCAGCTAAGCCTACCCCGACGGACTTTATGTCAACACCGGGTTTTCAGGAGATCATGGGTCGGATGCTACGGTTCATGGACACCATGACTCAGACTGGTTTATCTCCAGCGGATCCAGCTACATCACAGNTTTGTTACCATTCTCTTCACTCTCATACAACATTTAAATTCTGCATTTGTAAAGGTGCACATGCACAGACAATCACAATAACAACTTGAAATCTCTTATAGATAGACAAGATAGACAAGAAGAACATTGCCATTAATTGAGTAGCAAATTTACATTGTTTCAAGATTTAAGCCCAATAAAACATTGCTATTAGACAAGTAAATGTATGATCCGAAAACCTGTACCACTATCATAACATTTACTTGTCTAAAACCCTAGAACATAAACAAACATCATGTACTCGAATAGTCATGCAAAAAAAGAATTTTAATGTATATTACATTCATCATTTCTTGCTACACTACTCCCCCTTGCCCCTCCCCTTGCCTCTTCTAGCTTTGAGTTTGCCAATCTTTTTCTCTTTCACACCCAACAATTGAGCTGTTGTCATTGTTTCCTTCCCCTTCCAGGTAGTTTTCTTTGGGGAGTATGGCAGTTTTGTTGGTTGTGAGCTACCAGTGTGATCACCTGTGAATGATATCTTCCTAGTGCTAGAATTTTATTAATTCCTACGCTGAAGTCTAGTCTTAATATCAGACACAACCTTAGGCCTTAAGACTGGGTCAGCTTCTGCACCAAAGTGTGCTTGAATAAGCCTTCTTCTGGTCTGAATACTTTGAGTGTTGGAGTGCTGAGTTGGCATTTGAGTGTCCTGACTGGATTGCTGACTTGGCTGCTGAGTGTCATGACTGGATGGATGAGTTGGCTGCTGAGTGGTCTGACTGGATTGCTGATTTGGCTGCTGAGTGTCATGACTGGATGGTTGAGTTGGCTGCTGAGTGTTCTGACTGGATTGTTGGTCTTGTACTTTAAAACCTGGAGTAGGGACCATAAAAAATTCTGATTCTTGGTCTTTATTTGTCTGAGTGTGGTCTTGCACTTTCTTTTACTGTAATTATAATCAAATATATATGTTATCTTGTGAGTAAAAAAAATAGATTGTGAGTAAAAAAATAGACAACTTCTTTTATTATGATTTGGCTGGCCACAAAAACTGCAAGTCATCTGAAGACCCTTCCTAGATGTTGACCATTGTCCTTGACTTTTCCTAGCTTCATCCTTCTCTCTTGACCTTTTTAGTTTAGGTCTACCAACCATCTTTCCTAGTAGTGGTGGATCCATGGCTTGGTGTGGCTCAACTTTCCAGAATCGTCCACCTCTAACAGGCTGCAGTTTGTGTTGATACACCAACTGCCTGGCTTGTTTGGAATACCACCAGTGAATCCCAAGTGTTGGGTCTCGTTTCTTATATAAGAATGCCCTGATAGCATGAGCACAAGGGATTCCAAACAAGTCCCAAAGCCTGCATGTGCACCTTTGTTGCTCCAAAATTACTGTGTGTCTGTCTTCACCTTCACTTATTTCAAAACCCCTTTCTCCATTAAAATTTTCCTTGCACTTTGAAGCCATATCTCTATAATCATTGTATAACTCCATTGCATATGGGATGTATTCACCTCTCCAACTGTTAACTTCTTCTGCTCTATCCTTTAGTTGATTCATCACCTTCAATAGTTAATCAGTAACATAGTAAATCAATGTTAATCAACAGTATGAAATCAGTTACATAGTAATTAGTCAACAGTAGTAAATCAGTAGTTAAGTATTAAATCAGTAAACAAGCAGTTAGTCAAAGTAGTTAACTTCACCTTCACTCTTATATCCTCAAGCATCTACACTATTGGCTTATGTCTAGCTTTAAGAATCCAAGAGTTGAAGGAATAAGACATTTAAGTTCTCCATGAACCACTGCCAGGTTGTCTTTGTTTCCTTATCCACTACAGCCCAAGCTAGTGGATAAAAATGCTTGCAAGAATCTTGGGAACAAGCAACTAACAACATCCCTTTGCATTTGCCTTTTAAAAATGTTCCATCTAGACCTATAAAAGGTCTCAAACCTGCTTTGAATCCACTCTTGAGGGCTTGGAAACTGACATACATCCTCAAAAATCTTCTCTTACCTTCCTCCATTGCCTCCAATTTGTTGTACTCATCCAAGTAAGAACCCTCCAATTTCTCTAAAACCATTCTCTTTACCCTTTTTAACTTTGAGTCACTCACATTCAAACTAAATCTATCCTCTAAATCAACCTTCATCTCTTTAATCTTAAACTTAGGATTATTTTGAATCTTTCTCTTAAAATAATGTGTTAAAGCAACAGGAGTAGCTCTTTTGTTCTCAAAGACTTCACCACAGTCATGTTCATCCCTCCAAGTTTTTATCTTTACCCCTTGATCTTTGCCATCCTTAGAAATAAGACATTTAAAGGGACACCCTATCTGACACTTGTATCTAAGTCTTCTCTTATCACTCTTATCTACCTTAAGGCCCCTCTTATTAGACACAGCATAATAACCAATAACCTCCTTAGCTTCAGCAAGATCTTTGAAAGTCATACCCTTTTCCAATGTTTTATACCTATCAAGGTTGTTAGTTACCTCACACTTCTTCTGCCTCTCAAATAAACCTAGGGCATCACTATCATAATCACTATCAACACTTTCAATATCTGTATCATCTTCAGTACTATCACAGTTAGAAGCTACAACAACAGGTACACTATCTATTGCTGCTGTATACTGGGTAAATACAGGAACATTTACAGTATCATCCAGCAGGTCAACACCAAATAATTATACATTAGTGAAACCATCATTAATTAGGGCTTGAATCTTCTTAATCCCTCCATCCCCATCTAACAAAAAATACCTCCCAGAAGGGTCAAGAAATATCAGTTGTTGTATCTTAACATATCCTATCACTTCAGTGTAGTCTTTACACAAATCAATATAAGAGAGACGGTCTACTTCATAACCACCCAACACGTGCACATCACCCCCATAATTAAAATATAAGTTCACTTTATCCACCATCCTTCTGATAAAATCACATGCAACAACAATAAAAAAGGGCAAAATGGGACCACATCAGCAGTATAATACAAAGCGACAGTAAAAATATAAAGATATGAAACCCCACCATCAATTAAATATACAAATCGACAAAAACCATAGCTTTAATATGTAGGACCAATACGATAAGGACCACCAAAAACAAAAGTAACATAAAAAATTCTAGAAAGGTACAAAATATAGCTCACTAAACATAAAAACATCACATGCAGCAGACATAAACCTGTCAGTTCCCAAATATTCCCCAACCCTACAATTTAATAACTTTAAGCTGTAAATACTTACTTTAATCGAATAATAATGCAAGATATCGCTGGAAATCAAAGGTCTTCCTGTTTTGAGCGCACCAAATCGGACTAGACAATGAACCCTAACAAAGCCCTAAAATTGCCATTGATAGTTTAGATAGAAGAAATGAGAGAAATGGTAAAAAGTAAGAATTTTGTCGGTGGGTTTAGGGTTAAAAGACTGACCCATATGTAAAATAAATGGGTCGGATCGGTGTAATGGGTAAAAAAATACCCAAATATAATGTTAGCCCCACTGATCCACGTGGACAAATGAAATAAGGCCACATCAGTTAATGAGATGCACACATGGAATTCCATTAGTCGCGGGGGTAAATTTGAAATTAGAAATAACGTCCTATATATTTTCAGACGGATAGATGGACGGGGGGCTTTTATAAACCATTTACCATACGATAGGGATATTTTTGGCCCTTTTCCGTTTCACTAATTCTATAAAATTTAAGTTTTCTTTGTCATATCTAAAGTGCCTTCCCTGGTGCTTCTGCAAGTTGTGGTTTTGCAGGCTTTGTTTTGTCTACAGTTCTGATCTTGTTCTTCTTCTCGGTATATACAAAATGAAAAAAAAGTGTATCTTCGTGCATCTTCTAAAGTCAATCTTGGGGAATATGAGTGGATGTATAAACTTGATTAAAAAGATAAAATAAAGGATACAAGGTGCAATTTTGTGGGTTTTGAAGAAAGATGCCATCTTCTGTTCTATTGCACCAGTAGAGTAATCTACAGGTGTGAGAAACTATTGCGGAGATGTTGATCATGATGACTAATCATATAAACAAATGGTATTATGTCTAGGCCTCCTGCGATGATGGCTTTTGTGCAATTGAGATGACGAAGGCTCTCCTTCTCGCTACCTAAATACTATCAATCCTTCGTAAACCCTTTGAGCCGGTTACGCTTCTTTGGCTACCCTCTTTGGAACCCGGAAGTACAAGAAGAAAAGAAAAAGAACAGAAAAGAAAAGAAAAAGAAAAGAGAAAGAAAAGAAAAAAGAAAAAGAATAAAAAAGAGAGAAAAGAAAAGAAAAGAAAAACAAAACAACAAAAACAAATGTTTGCCTGAACTACGTTTGACTTGATTCCGAAAGGATACGTAGGCAGCCTCTCCCTGAGGTTCAGTCACACCAAAACAAAAATCCCAATTTCCCCAAAAGATGAAACTGGGGCAGATGATATAATGGTTCGGCCATAAATCCGCCGAAACGGTTCCAAAGTTGTAGTTCTGCCCAAAGTCCTTTTACCCCAAAACCTTGTCCAAGTCCTTTCGATCAATTGACAAAGGCATGGAAGTGGCAAACGTCATTGTTGGAATCTGATACAATTCAAATTGAGAGAAATAAAATGAGAGAGTCTTATCGGTGAAAACCTTCGGGCACCATAAGACGATGGTAAGTAGAGAAACTGAAAATGAGAGAGTCCGTTTAGTGAAAACTCGCAAAGAGCACTATCGGGCGACGGTGAGAAGAGGAATGAGAGAGGTCGATTGGCGAAAACCCGCAAAGGGCGTTGTCGGCCGAAAAGAAGACATCTCACCACTAAAAGAGTCCTGGCAAAGTTCCCTGGTTTTGAAATACGGATCAATGAGTTCACAAGAAGCTGGAAAGTTTGTGTGGGTCGGGCATCCAGTCCAAAAAGCATGTCATGTTCATTTGAAGCCAGCATGCACCCAAGATAAGTCCTCCTTTTCCCCTGAAAGGGACACTTCTCTTTAAAATCATATGCTTGCCTTTTGCATACTTTTTCTTTGAATCCCTTTCGGTTTAACTCTGATTCCGTAACTAGTACAAAGAAAAGGTGGCAGGACCGGCTTCACAGGGCTCCGCCTGGTCAGAGTCGAAGAAAATACCCAGCCTCAGCGAGTGCGTCAGGCCAATCCCGACTGACCATAGTGGTTGATGCTTTCAAAGCAAAAACATTGGAAAAGAAAGGAAGTCAAAGGCAAAGGTCCCAAGGGCAGAATAAAGTGAAAAGGCTAGAGCCCACACGGGCGAGTCATCATGAAGTCCTAAGGTTGAACCCGGTCGGTTTGAAAAGAGATTCACCCTCAAGGCAAACGAGCAGCAAAGTTCTCAACGGAAATGGGGTCGGGATCAAGCAATTGAGATGATCAAGGCCACAAAACCAACCACCGTTTCAAACTAACAAATCGTTCTTTGTTGAAAACAGGTCTAATTCAAAGCAACCGTGCAAGAAGCAGGTGCAATCCAAAAGGAAATGAAATGCGCAAGCGCTGACAGCTTTGGCACAGGAAAACGACCAAAAAGGAAGTTTCTCCCCAAATTCATTCATGCGTTTTGCTAAATAAAAAGGAAAACATATAAAGAGGAAAACAAAAGAAAAAGAAAGAAGAAAAAAAATAAAAATGAAAATCCCAAAAGAAAAACAAATCATGGTAGCATAGGATCCCATTCCTTAAATATCCGGCCAAAAACTGAGATCTCCCGGCCAAAAAACCAAGGAGCCTTTCTTTCAAAATCCGGCCAAAAAACCGGGATCTCCCGGCCAAAAAACCGAGGAGCCTTTTCTTTCCAAATCCCGGCCAAAAATCGAGGATCTCCCGGCCAAAAAATCGAGGAGCTTTTTCTTTCCAAATCCCGGCCAAAAAACCGAGGATCTCCCGGCCAAAACACAAGGAGCTTTTTCTTTCCAAATCCCGGCCAAAAACCGAGACATTCCGGCCAAAAACCCGAGGAGCTTTTTCTTTCCAAATCCCGGCCAAAAAACGAGGATCTCCGGACAAAACACCGAGGAGCTTTCTTTCCAAATTCCGGCCAAAAAACCGAGGATCTCCCGGCCAAAAACCGAGGAACCTTTTTCTCTCCAAATCCCGGCCAAAAGACCGAAGATCTCCCGGCCAAAAAACCGAGGAGCCTTTTCTTTCCAAATCCCGGCCAAAAAACCGAGGATCTCCCGGCCAAAAAACCGAGGAGCTTTTTCTTTCCAAATCCCGGCAAAAAACCGAGGAGATTTTTCTTCCCAAATTCCGGCCAAAAAACCGAGGAGCTTTTTCTTTCCTAATCCCGGCCAAAAAAAACCGAGGAGCTTTTTTCTTTCCAAATCCCGGCCAAAAAACCGAGGATCTCCCTACACAATCCTGATTTAATTGCTTAGATATGTGTCACAACTAACTCACGAAATTTTCCTAGTGAAAACTAGGGCAGAAAATTTCGTTCGTTTGTTTGTTTTGGTATCTTAAGCAGGTTGACCTCAAGACATAGGGTGCGAGATGACCGATGGAATGAGTCTCAATCCAGAATAAAGAAAAGAGGAAAAGAACAAAAAGAAATGAACTCGAATGTGAAGCAAACAAAGGTGTGAACTGCTCAAAATTTGATTAAAGTCATAAGCCCGCCGATCCCGCATTGACCCAATGCTGCAGAAAGAAACAACACCTACAACTTGCGAGCATCAAGATTCAGATCGGAGTCCACGGTAAAATCAGCTAAGACTCAAGATCAAGTTTCAAGAGATTTATAGATAGGAATCTTGTAACTCATAGTTGATAGGCATAGCTAGCTTAGCTTTGATTTTCCTTTTGGTGTAATAAGGAGGTCAGCAAGCAGTAGCCGCAACAACAGCAGTGAAATCACGGCTCCTGGTAGTCCCAGCTACCAAACCTTCCAGAACTACAGTGACCTGATTCCTTTATAGCCAAGGATATGTAGGCAACCTTTGAAGCAGGGTTCAGTCAGGCGGTTTTCAAAAAATGCTTCTCATGGAGTGCTGAGCAGGCAAAAATCTTTCATGATGCTCATTTATCTTTGCCCGAAAACCCTTCGTGTCTTCGAGCAAAGAGGGGCAGTTGTGAGCACGTGATTTTTGCCACGCTTAAATTACTCCTATAAATTCCTTAGAATTAGGATTTTTCTTTATTATTTGAATTAACTGCATGATTTTGTGCCTTGTTTGCATTTTTGTGTGCATCTTAGTTGCCATAATTCATAAAAAAAGTACAAAAATAGTGCATTTGCATCTAGAATTCGGTTTTATATTAATATTACTAAAATGAGAGAAAAAATAACAAAATGGTCTTTTCATAATTTTATATTAGGACATAGTCTATTCTTTTAGAAATTAATTAGTCTAAGTTTGGGGAGTTTAAATTAGGTTTTGTTAGTTTTAATTTTGTAAAGAAATAAACAAAACAAATAAATAAAAAGGAAAAAAAGAAAAGAAAAGGATTTTAATAAAAGAAAGTGATTAATTGAATTAAAACAAGAGAAGAGTAAATCAGGCCATCAGTCTTGGGCCAAAATCGAGTCCAGAACCTCTCAAACCCACCTCAAATCCGTTAACCCAGCCCAAGACCCTGTCTAAACCCGGTCCAGCCCCCCCATATGCAAAACGACACCGTTTTGGCCCAGGTGAATCCATGCCGTCCATCGCCCATCATCCAACGGTCCAGATTCGTTCAAGGGATTTACATAAAAATGTAATAACCCCTTTACAAAATTAGAGACCAAACAGTCACCCTCCTCGTACCCCCGTCTCCCACCGCCATTCACCATCAGACCACCTTATCTCCGCCGCCTTCCACCGTCCGCCGCCGGCCGGAAATCGCCTTTGCCGGCGGCGATGCTCCAAATCACCCCAAAATTACACCGTTGATTCCTCTCCTCCTCCTCTTTCCATATCTAACTTTAAATTCCCTCAAATCCTCACCGAAAGCTTCGAATTTCAAATAAAAAATTCCGGCCAAACCCTAAACTCATCCAAACAACCCCAAATCCATACCCCTTGACCACCATGACCTTCTCATCCCGAATCCACAACCCATTGCCTTCAAATATTCCCCAAGCACCTCGAATATTAGATCGAAACTAGGCCTGAAACCCTAAATTCTCAGGAGCTGAAGGTTTGCTGATTTTGGGCTATAATAGCCCTTAATCATGTGTGTTCTCATGAAAACACATGGTTAAGGACAATTATAATCCCAAATCACTCCGGAAGTTGGCCTTAATGCGAGTCTGATTCGATAATTGGAGGTATTTCATTTTTTCTTTACTTTCTGCTTTCCTCTCGCTCACGATTCTGACTTTCGTTCTTCTATGATTAGGGTCCTGATTGCAATAGTATAGTTTAAATATTTGTTCTTATTTGGTTTGATCCTAATTGAATGACTCGTTATCATTAGTCGTGTTGATTGATTTAGAATTTTAGGTTTTCTTTTAATTCTATTGATTCTGTTTTGGTTTTACTTTTTGTTTAATTTCTGTTCTGTTGTGATTTTCTTTTTAGTTGATTTTGTGTTTGGTTTCGATTAAATCATCCATGATTGCTACTGTTAATTTGATTTTAGCTTCAAGTTTGTTTGGTTGCCATTAATTGTTAGTCTACTAATTGTTAGATATAATTTTATGATTAGTTAGGTGATTTGATTAGTTTAATTTTAGGTCCTGTTTGGTTATAGCTGATTAGTCTCTAGTTTGATATTGACTAACTCGGGTAGACTGAGACCAAAGGGGGTTGAGTTAGTTTATATATGATTAGTAATTTTAAGGCCAATCAAGGGCAGTTTGGGCATTAAAAATGGGTTGGTTTGTTAAGACTTGGTAATTTCAGAACCAAGGTAGGGGTAATATAGGTAATTCAAATAAAGGATAATGTAGTAACTGAAATTGGAAATCACTAGAACCTTCTAGATGGGGTTTAATTTGAAATTCAGAAAGTTAGTAGTGTTACTTGGCCAACAAGGCATAAAATGAGGGGTTTAAATAGTTAAAATCTGAAAATAAAAGAGGGACTGAGGGTGTAAAACAAAAATCTGATGCTGCCCTAGTTTTGCCTATAAAAAGGCATACCCCTTGCCTTGTTTTACAAGTTTGGAAGTCTAAAAAATTCAAAATTCAAAGTCTAGAAATCCACAGAATCTGAAAATTTGAAATTCAAATCCCAAAAACCAAAAAAAAACTAGAAGTCTGAAAGGTTGAGAGTCCAAAAGCCTGAGAAAAACTACTGAAAATTCAAAACAATTTCTGTAGAAGTAAAGAGATACATAAACATTAGATCCTAGAGAGAAAACTCCAGAAAATTCAACAAAACTAGCCTAGAAGTTCAAAAACCTACTGTTTCATCTAGTTTCAGCAGTTGAAATTCACTTTCAAGTCCTGAAACTAGTTGTAATTCACCTGTTGAAGATCACTTTGAATCATCACACTCTAGTTCTAAGTTGAGCTTGGTTTCTGGTTGATTGAGGCTTATTTTTGGAAGTCTACTGCATCCTGTCCTTATTTTCCTGGGTGTTGATTTGGAATTGCTGATTTCCTGCTGAAATTGCACTTGTTCTTACACTACTGCCTAGCTGACTTCCACTTCACCTCATTTTGTAATAATTTCCAGGTATTCCTTTGATGTCAAATGATGTATGAAGGATGAATCCAAATGTATGATCAAACTTGAGGAAAATGCTGAAATGTCACATACTCTTCTGCTATGAATCTGCTTCCTGCTGTGTATTTTGATCTAGATGCCTAGCCTAGTGTTATTTACTCTCAACTTGCTCGCAAGCATGTGTATTCAAATGCTAGTATTTAGTCTCCCTTAGAGTATGAGGGTTATAAGATCCGGACAATGCATTATGTGTAATATAACAGGACTGTTGAACTGATTGTTTTCCTTTCATGATCATAGAATTACTATGTTCAGTAGTATTAGATTTGACCTGGTTAAGTCTGGTGTTCCTGTTACCATAACAATTTGAAGCTTTAAAACAAATTCGAAATTAGTTGTTAACTTGAAATGAGAAGTTTGCTATGGTCCTACCCGTGATTTGAATGTTTGAAGTCATTTGAATTTGTATGTGAAATTTTATCTCAAACGTCCATTATCAGTTTATCTTTCAAATTCTAGTTCATGTTTCATGTGAATCTGAAGTTGAGTCCTGATATTGGCTTATAAATTGAATCACTGTTTAATTGATGATGAAAGTTGGTTAAATTAGTAAGTCAAGTCTTAGTCAAATACTGGTTTGGTTAGCATTAATGCCTGGACCGTCCAGGCCATAAGAATTGAGTTTAATATGGACCAATTACACAATAACTGTCCAGAATATCACCAGGCCCCCTTAAATCAATTAATTTCATTAAGTCGAGGACCTGTGCGGACTTGGGCCTAAGTCCTAGTTTTTGTTGCCCTCGCACTGGGCCTGTTCGGAAGCCCTATTTGAGACAGCTTTACAAACAAAGCTGAAGCTAAAAACCTTAATTTGTTGGGCCAAATTTGAAATATAAGCTTTGGGTCTTTCAAGTTAGGTAGCAGACTTGAATTAAGGGGTTTTCAGTAATGGAGGTCCCCTTGTTTGAGTTTGGACTTGATCTTGAGGCCCGAACTTTTCTTGAATGCCTTTAATAATAGTTAATCAATAATGCTAATTAGTTAGGCCCTTTTAGAGACAAATAAAAATAGAAAATCATAGTTACTTTAGGACTTGCCTTTTAAATAAAAAGTGAGATGAGCCTCGCCAAACAAAAATGCATAAGTTGCGGGGCCCTCATTAAATGCTTAATTAAAAATAATTAGAATTCGGGGCGTGCCGTTAGCAAATTTCACGGCCCTCCGCAAAGATAATAACCCGTTAGTCGCTTTAGGCGCGCTTTTTAATAATTTCACCTTCTTAAATACGGGTGTGCATTTCATGCGACCCAAATCCAAATCCAAAAACGTTGAATAAGAATGTGTTGAGGATCCGGGTGCATTTCATGTGACGTGATCCGAAAACACGTTTTTAAACAACGTTCACTTTCATAAAAATAATTAAAAGCGGTAAATAATTATAAAATTGCACTGTAGGTTTGAACAATGTATAAAAATCAGATTTTTAGCCATTTATAATAATTTAAGCGACCGTGCTAGAACCACGGGATCCGGGGGTGCCTAACACCTTGCCTCGGGTCAACAGAATTCCTTATTCAGAATTTCTGGTTCGCAGACTCCAATTGGGAAGTCGACAATTTTCCTCGATTTGGGGTTTAAGTTAAACCGGTGACTTGGGACACCAAAAGCCAATCCTATCCCAAGTGGCGACTCTAAAAATAAATAAATAATCCCATTTCGAATAATGTCACTTTAAATGGAAAAACTCCCTTATACATTATCCTTCGGAGTAGGTGTGTAAAAAAGGAGGTGTGACACATGTAATTGGTGATTTTAAGTTGGAAAAGTTTGAAAACCCTCTTGGATATATTTGAGGATTTGAGGGTCGAAATGTTATCAGAAATTAGTAATTTTGGTATGGTTAGACTCGTGGTTGAATGGGTTGTCGGATTTTGTGAGTGTTGTCGGATTTCGAGAAGTGGGCCCGGGGCTCGGGTTTTGCTGATTTCGAGATTTTTGATATTTTTCGATTGCTATCGCTTGGGCCTTGTTCCCTTAGCATATTGTGACGTATTCGTTCTAATTTTGGATAGATTCGACGCGCGTGGAGGCCGATTTTAGGGGCAAAGGCGTCGCGAGCTAGAGATTTTGCCGGTTCGAGGTAAGTAATGACTGTAAATACTGTCCTAAGGGTTTGAAACCCCAGATTACACATCGTTATGTTACTTTGAGGTGACTTACACGCTAGATGACGAGCGTGGGGTAGAGCACCGCTGGGGATTGTGACCTAGTCCTTCCCGAACGAGTACTTTAATGCGTATTTGATAGTTAATTGTTTGATGTTATTATTTTTTTTGGGGGGGGGGGTATGCCATGTTTGGGGCCTTGTGCCAACTTGTTGAGATCCTTAGGGGCATTTTTACTATCTATCCTCATTCTAAATGCGTTGAAAGCATGTCCTCAGTCATGTGTTACCTGTTTATTACTCAAATCTGGCTTTATCACTATATTCTTAAAATGTGGAAACTATTTTGGGCTGAGTTCCCTGTTTTATTGAGATAGACCGATGGTCTAATTGTGAGATGATGGCTGAGATATACTGAGAGTCTGATGGTGAGGTTAATGACTGAGAGAGGCCGAGGGCCTAGTTGTGAGGATTATATATCTATGGATCGGGCTGCACGCCGCAGCAATATATATATATATATATATACACACATACATGGATACGGATCGGGCTGCACTCCGCAGCAATACTTATATGGGTCGGGCTGCACGCCGCAGCAATATTGCGCTTGGGTAGTAAGGGGCCCCTCCCGGATTCTGCACACCCCCAGTGAGCGCCGTCGACGATATATGGATCGGGCTGTACGCCGCAGCGATATGTGGATCGGGCTGCACGCCGCAGCGATATGTGGATCGGGCTGCACACCGCAGCCGTTACTATATGATACCTATTGAGCGTGAGTGCTGAGTACGAGTACTGATTGGTAAGAATTGAGTCACGAGTGACAGAGAGGCTAGCCCGTGGGGTGATAGATATATACATACATGCATATGAGTGATGTTTGCCTGAGAGGCCTATTTATGAACTTATTGATTTCACTCCTCTTTAAACGAGTTTCTAGCGAATATGTTGATTTATTGACTGTTCTCACTCATCTTTATATTGAGCCTCTGTCGGAAAGTTGAACAAATGTGTTAAAACAATTTTTATTTAAACTGGGGCTTATGAGATGTTCAGAAATTAATCATTGATTTGGCATTTGGCTATTTCCACCGAGGTTTTCAAGTTATGAAGGGTTTATGATTACTGTTTTGTCCGAGGGGCTGTTTTACGAACTATGCTTTGCTCGAGGGTCCGATTATGGCTTTAATCTCTATTATTACTTTAAATGGTATTAAACCCCTACTGAAACTGCTGGAAAGTATTTCAAAAATGATTTTTACTAAAGGCTGGATTTTAAAAAGGGAAGGTTGACTCGTATTATGATTTGGAAGCCTGTTGTGTTTATTGAGCCTAACGTGAATGTGGATTCATTGTTTCTTACTGCTCAGTCTTTATTTACTCTTATTACTTACTGGGTTGGAGTACTCACATTACTCCCTGCACCTCGTGTGCAGATTCAGGTATATCGGAACCCGGTAGCGGGTGCTGATTTGCTCTAGCGTGGAGTCATCAGAGTTAGCAGGTGGCTGCATGACGTTCGCAGCACCACGCTCTTCTTCACATTGTTATTACTGTATTTAGTACATTATTTTAGACTTCTTGTTGTATTCAGACCTTGATAGATGCTCATGACTAGTGACACCCCAAGGTCGGGCTTGTATTTTTATTCCGCACTGTTATTTCAGAAGTTATTATGAAACATTGTTTAATTAAAGGCTTAAAAATGATTCTTAATGCTTAAGGGGTTAATGTGAGTGTTGTGTCGGCTGGCCTTGTCTTCACGAGAGGCGCAATCACGACCGGGTCTGGGTTTAGGGTCGTGACACAGAACTACAAAATGGCCTTCATTGCCCAAACTTTGAGAAAAGTGTGTACCTTTTATGCTAAATCTTGAGATGCCAACTTGGATTTGTTGTTTAAATTAATAAAAGTCTTTTCTTTTGCTATGTGTAATCTTTACAGAGGAAAACTTCAGTTCTTTGTTGAAATTGAGTTGAATGGTTCATGAGCTTTTGTAGATCATTATAGTTTAAATTGGGTTAATTTATACTGTTCAAAAATTGTCAATTGGAATGCTATCGTTGTCTAATTTTAAGATTCAAAGGCCTAAAATGTTGCTTCTATTGTTTTGAGATGTTCTTTTCTCATGGATTTTTCTTTTTAGAGGACTCTATAAAGTTCCAATCTTGGGGGAAAGGGGGGAGGGGGGATGTAGAAGCTCTGCCTAAATTTTCGATGCAAGAAAGAGCAAAAAAATAATAGCATTTTGGCATTTGAGTTTACAGATTGGTGCAATTTGGTAACTTGTATTTGGTATGTTGGAAGGATAGACTGAGTTCTCTATTCTGATTTGATATGTTAGTTATAATTTCAGCAAGATCAATTAAAAATTATATTTAGGGTTATTTTTGCAAGTCCTTGTTGTCTGTACTCATAGAGGTTTCACTATAAATTTATCAATCCCATATCTGCAATATCATAACTGCCCAAGAGAAATTAAATAAATGAAGTATAAAGTAGTAATGGCGGTGTTCAATATAGCCAATAAGTATTTGCAGTTTTCCTAAAATTACCCTTATATACGTATCCCTAAAAAGTCATTTACTCCTCATATTTGAGAAGAGATGTAAGTATCACTATAACTATGGTGCAACATTTAATAAAGGATAGTTTAGTCACACTAATATTTTTGTCTAAAATTTAATATTTTCTTAATGTGTTCAAGTAACTGCACACAAGTTCTAGGGATAGCATGTATTCCTGAATATGTGGGACCCAATGGAATTTAAATGAGAGAGCTCATATAATGACAATAAATACACAGATTGTAGGATTGGCCACATCAAACACAGTAACATAATATGCAAGATCGATTAGTGGTTAATAGTTCTTTTTTCCTATAAAAATGCAAATAAAGAACAAGGAAGCATTAACAGTGACAATCAGCTAAACGTATTTACCTCTAATACAGTAATACTATGTTATGAACCATATACTAAATACAGATATGTGCTCTTTACCATATATCAAAGAAATGAAAGCCATCGACAAATCCAAAATTTTCTCAAATTTGTCCTTGTCTTTCATCTCTGCTTCCAAAAGGTAAAATCATTCCAACACCTTTAAAAGCATAAACAGATACATCAAGATCACCAAACCCACCAAATTCTTCAAGAACAACATCAGCAAATATACTCAAAGGGGTTAAGTGAGTAATTGTGGGAATTGAATTCGGCCCCAACTGAAATGGTAAACAACTCCAAATATCCCATTTTTTTCTGGACGAATGACAAAGAATGATGGACGAATAATTTGATCAGCTTAAACAATTTATATGCAGCAGCTATTCCGAAATTCAAGAAAATAAGAAACTAAACCTCACCTTATAACTGTAAAATCAAGGCGCTAAACTGTTCAGGAAGAGAGAAGAGTAAACAAGGAAAATTGGAAGAGGAGATGAGCAGCGCTGGAAATTTTGATGAAGAAACAGAGATCGAGAGGAAACAAAGTGTAGATATGTTCGTTTGAGCGGTGTAAAGCAACGTGTCAAAATTAAAGTAGGGTTAACACGTGACATTTACGGTCCTGGCCTTCAGTTCCCAAATCGCACCTGTGACCTACTTCCTCGCATCTGCGAGCCGCACATGCGGGCTCCTCATCGCAGGTGCGAAAATACCAGAAGCAGCAACTTCAGAAATAGTCTAAGTCCAATTCCAACTTCCGTTAAGCATCTGAAACTCACCCGAGGCCCCCGGAACCTCAACCAAACATACCAACCAATCCTAAAATATTATACAGACTCAGTTCAACTCTCAAATAACATCAAACAACGCTAAAAACATGAATCACCCTCCAATCCAAGCCTAAACAACTTGAAATTTCAAGAATTCTACCCGATGACAAAACCAACCAAACCAAGTCCGATTGACCTTAAAATTTGCACACAAGTTTCATTCAACACTACGGAGCTATTCCAACTTTCGGAATCGAATTTCGACCCGATATCAAAATCTCACTATCGATCAGAAAACTTCAAAAATTCAACTTTCGGCTTTATTTTTTTCGTAGACTCCACCATCTGATTGGAAGAAGATTACACGTGTTAATAGTCTTTTTGCACACATGGCAGTTTGTCTGCAAAATAAAAGTGATAGCACAGTAAAATATATATAAATGCTAACAGAGGGAGCTACAATAAACCATCTGTGTACGAATGAGAAAGCACCGCCTAGAGCAGGACGACCCCGAGCTCCTCAAAGTGTCTCTTATTACCCATCTGAAATAAATCAAATCTTCCTTACAAATCAAAGATAAAACAGAATTCTGTTTCAAAGCTACCCAACAACGAAGTATTTCCTAAAATATCAGAGCTAAAACAGATTTCTCTTTCAAAGCTAAAAGCATAAAGAGTGCGTATTTTACAGGATCAAATTATTGACAAATTTCCAACGGTAAACCTACCTTGAAACCTAAAAGAGAAAATTGATTCACGAACCCTAGAAGCTCGAAATGAACGATGTGGAAACTAACCAATTCAGATGTGGAGAAGAACGAAGCCAACGACACAATTTGTTTATCGATGAATTTCAGCAAGAAAGAACAGGTTAGAAGAAGAGCGGAATCCAGAAACGATGGGATTTTTCAGAGATAACACATGAAGTGCCAAACAAGCGTGTTTTATAGCTTGAGGATTTTTCCTGGAGAACTTAAATGACTAAGCTTTTAGATCCTCTCGCATGCGGATTCTGAAGACCCAGTAGAAAATAGCAATAGAGGGAGGGGAAGAATGCGAACAACGGTATGAGAGAAGAGGTGTTGAATTTGGGAAGAGAAATCAAGCCTAATTTGCGCTTGTGCCATCACTAAGATGGCATGCGGGCTAGGACGTCGTTGCTCAAGCAGGGATCCAACCTAGCCACACATGCCGAACACCACTCATGTGCCGTACGTACACTTGCCTCGCCGATGCATGCCAACAACAGCCCCAACACGCTATGCGCAACCATGTGTTGCTGCCGATGCCAACATTGCAAAGCCAAGACAAGCCCCGCCAAGCACGAATAGGGGGTTAGAGAGTAGAAACGAAGAAGGCGCCACAATTTAAAGGCACAAACACAGCCCACAACAATCGATGATAATCGGCAATGTAATGAGCTTCGCCCCACGCACATGGCACCTTGCGGCACTACTTGGACGACGCTCCGCCGTTCCGTTTCCAAAAGCCATTAGCTGCCACGAGCGACGTCGCCACCCGATGTTGCCCGCAGCAACCGATGGCAATGAGCAATGTACTGAGCTTCGCCCCATGTGCACGGCACCTTGCGGCGCTACTTGCAAGACGCTCTGCCGTTCCATTGCCAAAAGCCATCAGCCGCCACGAGCGCAAATTAAATTTTTTCTTGATTATATAAATGGACACTTATTTTGGACCAAAATTAAAAAGCAAATTGGTCACTTATTGTGGACCGGAGGGAGTAATGACTTACGGAGTTCATAAAAAATTCTTAGCACTAACAAAATTTTATTAATACAAACGTATTTTCAATTTTACTGAAGAAGAGTTTGTTTTGAAATAAAACGAAGATTTATTTTGGTTGATGTTCCAACCAAATTTTAAACTAAAATACGAATTTCAGGATAGAATTTTAGAAGGAAAAAGTAGGAAAGAATAAGACATTGGTTACGTTATTTCATTGAGACATGGTTAGTTTTAAAAATGGTAGGATACTCCATATTCGGGTTATAGTTAGAAAACATTGGATGTTACTAATGTGCATAAAGCTCAGTAGATTTCAAGAAATTATCATAGTTACATTTTGAATGAAAGACAAAAGATAACAAAATTAATTTTATTGTATTATACTGTATATTAGTATTAGTTAGAGTGGACTTTTCACTTGCTTTTCGTATTTTCTACTCAGTAAACTTGCCTGCATGATAATGTGATAGCATAAACAAATTATAAATGGAGAAGCTAATTAAGTGCAAGTACATCATGATCTTCCGCTCAATTGAATTACAGTATGCATATTTAGAAATGCGCACGCATACGGGATCTTGACGAAACAGATTATGATATTGTATTCTAGATATTTGTGGCTTTCATTATTTTATCATTTGACATTAAATGTTTCTTCCGAAGAGCTCTGAGTTGAGTTGTGATACATATGCGTCCAAATGTCTAATACGAAATTAATCAACTAGCTACAACATACATAAGTGACGATATATATTAGCAATTGTATAAGAACCAGGGACTATAATAGGCGTTAAATTTATCTTTTCCCTCCTCTAATCACACTTGCGGGTAGTTGCCGAAAAGTTATTTGTATGCAAAGTGTTAAGCTGTTATAAATTGGACTTGGGCCCATGCTTAGCATGGGCACAACACCACTAGTAGAGTATATATTCGACATGGCTTCTTCACTATTATTTTTCTTCAAATTTGCTGAGAGATATTATTCTTTAACCGATAGTCTATCGAAAATAACCTTGTGAATAAGATCAGTATACAAATTATCCTTTGCATACCCTATAATCTGGAAATACACGAGATACGTTGTTATGGTACGGTATATATGTTCGTTGGAAATTTATCTGTTGTTCCCTTTTAAATATTTGTAGAAAATACAAAAAGAGTATTATCTACTTTGAGGAGCTCCGGGTCGTCCTGCTCTAGGCGGTGCTTTCTCATTCGTACACATATGGTTTATTGTAGCTCCCTCTGTTAGCGTTTATATATATTTTACTGTGCTATCACTTTTATTTTGCAGACAAACTGCCATGTGTGCAAAAAAGACTATTAACACGTGTAATCTTCTTCCAACCAGATGGTGGAATAAAAGCTACCTTCTGATTTAAATTCCATTGGGTCCCACATATTCAGGAATACATGCTATCCCTAGAACTTGTGTGCAGTTACTTGAACACATTAAGAAAATACAAAATTTTAGACGAAAATAATTAGTGTGACTAAACTACCATTCATTAAATGTTACACCATAGTTATAGTAATACTTACTTCTCTTTTCAAATGTGAGGGGTAAACGACTTTTTGGGCGTACGTATAATAAGGCACATTTAAGGAGCTATGGCTGCTTGTGGCCTAATGACGAAAAAACCAGAATCTTAGTTAAAATTCCAATTATATGCTAACTTTGTAACCTAGGCCCATATGGTATTTATCTAACTATGTTAAAGGATGGTACCCATTTATTTAAGTAAAAATTTTATGGGGTAGCTACTATTTAAAGTGGTATTTACTTTTTATCCAGCATTTTAAATGTTGCGCAAAAGTAGCCACTAGTTTATTAAATTTAATATGAAAGGACGTTGTTACCCTTTCCTTCCCAATACTGTGGTTTCGCAGGTTGGATAGATAAGCCATTTTCAGATTCTCTTTATGGGCTATTCTCTCTGCATATTCTTCTTCCAATCCCAACCTCCATTTTCTTTCTTTTTCTTTATCGTCTTCTTCCTGTATATTTTGCTTTGTCTTTGTCATTGAAAAGTGACTCCTTTTTTATGATCTCAGAAAAGCTATACCAGAGTGTGTAGTTAATGGAGAATGGGAGATTGAGTCAAGCAAAATACAAGGCCTACTCCTCGAACACTACATATAAGCAATAGGTATTCACTGTATTTTTTTCTACTGAGTCTACTGCTACTACTACTATACCTGTTGTGACTTGAGATCCAATGGAGAGGGAATTAGGTGTTAAGCCATGATCACCTTTTTAATTCTCCTTCTCTTGTGACTTTTACCTGCTATGGTTTTTAAATTGGGTAACCCTTCAGTCAAAACGGAAGAAAAAAGTGAATTTATCAGAAAAGGATAAAATATTTTAAAATATATGTATTTAAGTTCAAAAGTTAAGTACACTTGGTCCTTAACTTCGAATTCCAATTTTAAAAGTTAAGGACACTTGGTCCTGAACTTAGAATTACGAGTTCAAAAGTTAAGAACACTTGGTCCTGAACTTAGACTAACAAGCTCAAAAGTTAAGGACAATAGGTCCTGAACTTACGGTAACAAGTTCAAAAGTTAAGGACAATAGGTCCTGAAGTCCTGAACTTAGACTAACAAGCTCAAAAGTTAAGGACAATGGTCCTGAACTTAGGCTAAGAAGCCCGAAGTTAAGGACAATAGGTCCTGAACTTAGACTAACAAGCTCAAAAGTTAAGGACAATAGGTTCTGAACTTAGACTAACAAGCTCAAAAGTTAAGGACACTTGGTACTGAACTTACAGTTACAAGTTCAAAAGTTAAGGACACTTGGTCCTGAACTTAGACTAACAAGCTCAAAAGTTAAGGACAATAGGTCCTGAACTTAGACTAACAAGCTCAAAACTTAAGGACACTTGGTCCTGAACTTACAGTTACAAGTTCAAAAGTTAAGGACACTTGGTCCTGAACTTAGACTAACAAGCTCAAAAGTTAAGCACAAGTAGTCCTTAACTTAGAGTTACAAGCACAGAACTTAAGGACAGGTGGTCCTGAACTTCGAGTTCCAAGTTGAAAAGTTAAGGACATGTAGTCTTGAAGTCCTGAACTTAGAGTTGCAAGTTCAAAAGTTAAGGACATGTAGTCCTGAAGTCCTGAAATTAGAGTTGCAAGTTCAAAAGTTAAGGACACTTGGTCCTGGACTTTATGAGCAGAAGGGTGTTTTCGTCTAGGCAGGTAAAGTTTATTAAAGAAGTGGCTAAAGACTAAAGACATTTTAAACAGTGGCTTAAAAGTAAATACATGTGTTATTAGTGGCTAACCGTACACTTTCCCCTTAATTTAAAGCTTCTACCACCTGGGACTAGATGTTTTACGCTGGGCCCATAAAAATGATGAGTCTACAACATCTACTCTTTTGAGTTGATAAAATTTTACGTTTTGAAAACTGATGCAATATGTCACACCCCGAACCTGGGCCTGGACGTGACACGACACTCGGTGCCTGACTACATGTGACCGAGCGAACCAACTGCCGGCTGAATCAACATGTGGTATCATAGCATACTGAATGTGTAAGATAAACTAACACGTGCTGATATACTGAAAGTCTGGATGATATAAATCAAAGTGCGGAAATACTAAAACAAGTCTGAAACATATATGTAGCCAACATAGCTTAATATGAAAAGCCCGAGACTCTGTCTAAATGTTACTCTAGTCTTTGAAGCCTTTAATGAAGTACTGAAAACACTGACTGTCTGTGAATACTGAAAGACTGTAAAGTTATGATAATGCCCCGAAAGAACTGGGGATCACCAAATAGCTGGTACGAGAATCCTAGCGCTCCGAATCCTCAACCTGTAAATCATTACCTACATCGTGAGATGCAGGCCCCGGGCAAAAAGGGACATCAGTACATTTGAATTGCACTGGTATGTAAAGCAACTGAAAGAAAGAATTATAAATGCTGAAACTGAAACTGAGCTGATAACTGAGAATTGATAATTGATACTGAAATGATAACTATTGAAACAGAAACTGAAACGACAACTGATAGTTGATAACTGATAACTAAAATGATAATTAATAACTGATAACTGAAATGATAACTGAACCGATAACTAATAATTGATAACTAAAATGATAACTGATGACTAAACTGATAACTGATAACTGAATTGATAACTGAACCGATAACTGATAATTGATAACTAAAATGATAACTGATAATTGAACTGAACAAAGGAAGTAAGGATATGAATACTCCCTCTTCTGAATGATGAACAACCTGTTTATCTGAATATTAAACTGCGGCCTCAGGCCCAATATATATGTGCACAACTGCGGCCTCGGGCCCAAGTATACGTATACATAATTGCGACCTCAGGTCCAAAATGCATAAAGCATAAACTGCGGCCTCAGGCCCAAAGATGCATAAAGCATAAACTGTGGCCTCAGACCCAAAGATAGGTGTTCAACATTCAGGAACTTAGAATCATACTAAAATACATGATGCTGAAATACTGAATCATACTGAGTTACATGATACTTGAATGGTGAATCACACTGAGTTACATAATACTGAATAGGACTGGACTGAGACATGTATTCTTGAACTGATTATGAACACTGAAACTTTAACTGTTTATGAAATGCTGAGTAAGCTATACTGAGACTCAGGGACATCAAGCCCAAGTCTATATTGAATACGAACTGAGCTCACAACATTCAGAATGAAAGTCATGAACGAGTTATGAAGCTAGAGAATAGAAGTTCTACAACTATTCAAGGAATTAGGCTAAACTATATTTCTGAGGCAATTAGTAACGTTTGAAAAGGAACATAATGTAGGGAGAATTATTAACATTCCCAAACGTAGAGAGTTAGCCTCACATACCTTAACTTCCTCCTCTTGAGCGTAATACAACATTCGCCAACCCTTTCAACTTTAATCTATATCAATACAAGTCAAAGGAATTCCATATTAGCAATAATTCTCATGTTTTAGTCACTTAAGCATTTTCTCAAACACTTGGTGACATAAAGCTTCATAGTCCTTATTAATGGTGTCTCTACACCCAATAGCCCATTCTCTTGCTCCTAGATAAATTCTAAAAGTCTCAAATTGTTATAATCAAAATCATTCTTTATCACCCATAAGGTAAACAACACCCTTAACCAATAATCAACAATCAACACCCCAAATCTATAACCGTTCATGCTTTTCTATCAAACCCATCAACTTATATCTCATGAACTAGAGTTTATAATCATTAAACCAATACTAGAATCAATTAGAGGGTGAAGACATTACCTTTTTGAAGTTCAACCCCTTTGAATTCGAGTTCTAGGCTTCCTTCTCTCAACAATGATGTCCCAATCGAATATCTAATGATATGGAGGGTTTACCCTTATTAATAAGATGTTGGAAAATTGAAATTAACTTAGAATCACCATTAGAACTTACCTTGGATGGTGGAAGGACCCTTAAGGAGTTAGGTTTTTGAGAGTTCCCCTTTCTAGAGCAAGTTTTTATGTTTTGGGGCTGTGGGGGACGAAATATGGCTTTAAAACGACCCCCCACGAGCACGCCCGCACACCTGGAGACCTGCCCGCGCTACTGATCGCGCAAAATGGCAGTAACACTGCCTCAAAATTAGCGCGGTCGCGCTACCGGGCGCGCATATCGCATACTGTTCTGTAAAATGCGCATAACTTTTTGCACAGAGATCCGTTCGGGATCCATAATATATCGTTGGAAAGCTATTTCAAAGGCCTACAACTTTCATGCTTTGGGTTTTCCAAACTTCCTTACCCATTGTTAATAAAACCTGCTGGAAGACAGACCTTCTGCAAATTTAGTCGATTTTGTCAAATCTTATGTACCTCACTTTCCATCTTGATTTTGAAACAACTATTTTACCCATAATAATCCTGATGGGACATCACATATCCAAAATATAACCTTACTACTCCTTTAAATTCATTCATACCTGAGCTGAATTTATGGGGTGTTACACAATATACAGTTCGGGGTCGTTTGGTTGCCAGTTAGAGTTATGCAGGTATTAGTTATACATGTATTAATTATGTACATATTAGTTATGCAGGAATAACTAATGCAGGAATTTGTTATGCATGCATTAGTTATGTAGGGATTAGTTCTTGAGTAGTGCACGTGAAATTCCAAAAAAAAAAGGGGCATGCTAATTGTAGGGGAGAAATTCAAAAATAGCCAGATTTACAACTGGTTGTTCAAAAATAGCCCAGTTTCAAAAGTAATCGAAATTTAGCCACTGTTCATATAAAGATAAATCTGAGCGAAAACACTGTTCAAAACCCGAAAAATACGCCAGTATATTATACTGGAATTCCAGCATAAGTATGCTTGAACTCCAGCATATTATACTGGAGTTCTAGGATAAGTATGCTGGAACTCCAGCATAATATGATGGAGTTCTAGCATAAGTACACTAGAACTCCAGCATAATATACTGGAGTTCCAGCAAGTATAATTGTCTAGTATAATATACTAGAGTTCGGAGCACCGGTGCTCTAGTCTCCAGTATATTATACTGGAGTCAGCAAAGTATACCGGTCTAGCATAATATGCTGGAGTTCATACACAGGTGCACCGAACTCCAGTATATTATGCTGGACCGGTCTCTGTTGCGGCAAAATAGTGGCTATTTTTCATTGATGCTGGACCGGTCTCTGTTGCAGCAAAATAGTGGCTATTTTTCATTGACTTCGTAAACGCTGGCTATTTTTGAATGACCAGTCCGAAAACTGGTTATACCGTGCTATTTTACTAATTGCAGTGCATATAATTGTTTCTTGGGCTTTGGTTAAATTTTTTGCTATATTGTTACAGAAAAAAGATAATTTTTTTGTAAATTATTCATTAAAAATAAGCTAGTTAAATTTTAAAATTAACCATGAATGACGAAAATTATTAAATGGTGATGCTTTATGATAATTTTTCATAATATTCATGAATATTATAGAGGCAATTGTGTTTGCTCAAAAGTTATTACATATCTTGTGAGTGTAAAACAATACAAATAATCACGGGAAAATCATAGCAAATCGTAATAATCCGTTGGACTAAATGAAAGAAACGAGAATAAGTGCTCAGAATTAGGGGGAGAAACATTCGAAACTTTTATTGATAATATTTGTTTGGTCTGCCTCTCCATGAAGAGGTTCAGCGCCTTACAATGGTGTTTTCTCTTCCCATAAGATGGGTATATTTTTTCCTTCTCTCTCCTCTCTATAGTGGTGAAGAAGCAGCCCCCTTTCTAGGGCTTCCACTCTTAGTATTTATAGCTGTGGGCTTTGTGAGCTAGCAATAAGTGGCCGTGACCATGTTGGGATCTCGCCTTTATGGTGGCGGATAGGCCATGGCCTTGTCGATCGAGCCGGATGCGGGTTGAACATCGTCAATTCTAAGTGGTCGTACCACTAATTAATCATGAATTAGCTTGAAACGGGATTAGCCTCGTTAATTATCGTGGGGTCGGGTTCTGACCCATACAGTTAGTCCCTCCGCTTATCGAGGTCGGGCCTTGGCAGAGCTCGATGAGCGGATTCCATTGGCTGTATTTCGAGAAATACGGATGGAGATGGCGACTGTTGCTTCGGTCGAGGCCGAATTCTTTTCGGCGATGGCCCTTAGCCTTGTAGAGTATTAGTATCCTGTATTGGGCTGTCAAGTCATTGTTCGATCGAGGTCGAACTCTCCTTTTGGTTGAAGTCACTTGACATTTTAGCTTACTTCGAGTGGGGTCGAGCTGCATTGTGCTCTGATCCTTACGTTTGCTTTGGAAACATACCCGTCGGCCATGACGGACGGGTCGTATGTTGCGCGGCCGAGGAGAATGAGGGCACGCTTGATACGTGCTCGGCGGTGTCAAGAAAGAAAAATTTTTAGGGCGCAAGGAGCACTTCCTCGGCAGTCATAGGTCGTTATGACCATTTCGAGGGCGAGACGCCGACCGGTGATTTGCAAGGCCGCTTTACGGAGCCTGTCATAATGACGCACTTTCCTATGGAATTGAACCGGCGTGCGGTTGGTCACGTAGTTAATGGTGGCAGTTGGGATGCATGAGGGCCACTTGTATTGCCTATAAATAAAGGCTGAGGAATTCGTTTTCCATATTCTTATTGCTTGTCTGAGAGAAACTCCGAAGAAGATTTTCTTATTGCTGTTTCACCTTCGTCTTTGTCCCCCGAACTGCGTTTCTTTCTCGTTATTGTATCAACAATGGCAGGCATTTCTTCCCAAAACGTTCTTCCGACGGACCTTCCAGTTAATTCACCGGTGACTGAGGGGCCCATTCCGGCGATGGGGGGTGCAGAACTGGTGGAAATTGGCGAGGCTCCGTCGGTTGACGAGGTAGTATCTCTGCCCGGAGCTCCGATGACTGATTTCACCACCGACGGTGGGGAGGATCAGGTGGATGAAGCCCCATTAATGGGGGAGATTGGGATGTCTCGACTGCGGGGACAGGGGGTCATTCCCGGCTATGCTGACGTCATTCTCGCTAGAAGCGAGGAGAGGGTCCACACCGACCGTAGGGGATACTGCGTCTTTTACGCCTACCCCTTCAAGTTAGGGTTTAAGCTCCCGCTCCCAATGTTGGTGGTCAATTTCTGCCGTTATTACGGGGCATGCCCGGGTGAGCTTACTCCTTCTCTTTACAAGTTGTTAGCGATGCTCATTAAATACGCAGAATTGGCTGGTAGGGAGATTACGCTGCAGCATGTGCTTAGCCTCTACGCCCCACAGAGGGTTCGGGGTACCATGATTCGAGCGTGCCCTCGCGGGACGAGGGGCCTGACTGCGAAGCTAGATGATGAGGTTGAGCCTCGCCCTTTCGAGCACTTCTTCTACATCAGGACTGAACACTTAGTGGCGTGCTCTACTGGATTCCCAGTGGCTTGGAATCACGCACGTAAGTTTCTTAGCCATTGAATCCTCTCTCTTTTTTTTACCTTTCCTTACGTCTTGTGCTCGTAAGCGTTAACTCGTGTCAATTTTGTAGCCGAAAAATCGCCGCCGGCTCCGTTAGCTGGGATTCGCGGATGGGTGGAGGCCGTGCTCCCCCACACAGTGGGGATACGCACATGGGCGTCTTTCTGGGAGAGGCATGGCCGTAGTCCTGTGGCAGGTAAGAAAAAATGACTTCTTCTTCTGTTCCGCTTTGTTTCGACACTTAATTTTGTTTTTCTGTGATCAGGGAGGGCACGCCGCGTCAGGGCTCCTCAGTTGGCCTTCCGTCGGCCTGGTGCAATTGCTCGGCTTACTGCAGCGCCGGTGTCACGCTCAATACCTAGGGCGGCCTTAGTTGAATCTTCAGCGGTTTCTTCTCCGTCAAGGACCCGTCTTCGGGATGAGGGGCCATCGAGGGTTATGCGCCCTAGAGCGGAATCGTCATCAGATGGGGAGGAGGAGAGGCCATTGATAAGGCGTAGGGTCGCGTTCGCGCCGGCTCCTCCTGTGGTAATTAATTTGGACTCCCCCCCGGCGGACGTGGAGAGGAGTGCGGCTGCGGTGCCTGCCCTCGAGGGTGGACAAACAATGGGGGTTGCCCCGGTTGGCTTAGGCCGTGATGATACCGTCGCTTCGGCAACTCAATTGGTGGTTCCAGTCGCTGAAACGGGAGGTAGTTCCTCAGCGGCTGCTAGTGTGGGTGAGGCCAGTGCTCCTTCGGCGGCTGTGGCGGGAGGAGATGCTGCAGGGGGTGAGGATGAGTCTGAATCCGACTTGGATCCCGACGACGTCCGTATGTTCCAGGAAGGCTCCACCAATTCAGCGGTGCGTGCAGGGGGGCGATCTCGCTTTATCGAGGTTCCCACGGAATTGAACTTATTGCTCCAAGGGGAAAGCTTGGTGCCGCAGTTCGAGCTGCTATGCTCGGAGGCCGAGAATGCATCGTTAAGGGGTGATACGGATGTCGGGCTGATGAATGAAGTAGCCGTGATGGGCTTGAGGGTATGTACTGTTACGTCGGTTCGCTTCTTCTTTGCCTTAGGTTTATTCTTTTATTCTAATCGTTGTCTTTGCTTTGCAGTCTTATCTGTTGGAGGTGGAGAGCATCCGTCGAGCCAAGGTCCGCTCGGGGATATTTTTGCGGGCGCTGGAGAAGTATCGCCGCTACCGAGACCAGTGCCGAGAGTTGCGCGTGCGCTTGAGGAATGATCCTCGCAGCCGGGCCTTGGTCAAAGAGCTGGCGAGGCGGGAGCTTCAGATGCAGCAAATACTGGGCAGGACGAGTGCTCTCGAGGAGCAGCTCCGCCGAAAGGATGAGGAGTTCGAAGCGGTAAAGAGGGTCGCAGCTGAGTGCGAGCGCCGGGGCGAGGCCAAGGCGGCGGAGGCCGCTGCGGCATGGAGCGGGAAAGTGACCGCGTTGGAGGGTGAGGTCGCGGCATTGAAGCTTCAAGTAAGGGATGCTTCGTCGAGGGCCGGGGCGTTGGAGGAGGCTATCCGCGTGCACGAATCCCAACGGGCATTGGAAAGGGATGCTGCAGCCTTTAGAGAAGCGAGTCTCGAGGAGCGGATTGGTGACGCCCAGGTCATGGCGGACCGGATCACAGCCTTAGAAGAAGAGAATCAGCGGCTACGGGATCAAGCCGCTTCTTCTAGCTAGGCTCGAGAACTTTAGGTCTTTGCCGAGGCCCAACGTGATGTCTATAAGAGTTTATGGGAGGCTGGCGTCGTGACCGAGGTTGTTTTCGAGGGGGTGCGTCAGAAGGCTCGTGAGGCACGTGCCGACTGTGGTTTTGATGCGGCGACGCCAGAAGCTGACGCTGGTGCAGACGGTGGCGCAGACGGCACCAAGTAAAAAGATGTTTATGTATTTTTTCTTGTCTTGTTCGCCGTTTGGCGTTTAGGTGTTTCTTGTTTTTTTTATTTCTTGTATTGATCGGCCTTGGCCAGGTGTAAGCGGGGATGACCCGTCATTGACTTTGTAAATATATAAATTTTCTTTTCCATTGCCTGCCTTGTGCTTATTTTGTTGACTGTCGGCGTTGGCGGCCCTAGTCGAATTTAGATCGACGGCTTTAGTCGTGATGGAATTGGCGGCCTTAGCCATAAAGGCAACTTCGACTGTCGTCAAACTGTTTACCCACCGCAGTCGAATCTAGGTCGACCATTGGTGGTGATGGCCTTAGACATAATATAATTGATGGCCTTGCTTTTTCAACTCGGTGTGGGCGAGTCTTAGCCGTTATTTGGCGATAGCGGCGCTTAGCCTTAGTCCCAGTTCGGGCGCGGTCGAACTACCGGTCGTGATAGTAAAAAACGCGGCCTCATAGTTTGACCGGGGCCGAACTTTACGTGGCCCGAATCTTAATTCGAGTTGGGGGAACTTACTTGAATGGCGAGGGTGCCTATCCTGCGCTTTTATTTGTTGGAGGTCGGGCTTTGCTTTCACAGATGAAGGCGTTTGCCTTAGTCTCGGTTCAACTGTGGTTGAACTTGCTAAAGTTGAGGACGAAGGCGTCCATCCTTGTAGTTCGAGCGAGGTCGAGCTCGTTGGATTCAATAGCGAAGGCGCATAGCCTGAGTCTAGGTTCGACCGTGGCTGGACTTACTGGTGAAGGCACGCAGCCGGAGTCCCAGTTCGACTGTTGTTGGACTTTGTTAAATTTGGTGGCGAAGGCTCATAGCCTGTCTTGGTTCAACCGTGGTTGAACTTGTTGGTGAAGGCGCGTAGCTCGTCTTGGTTCAACCGTAGTTGAACTTTTTGGCGAAGGCGTATAGCCTTGATATAATGGCGAAGGCACATAGCCTGAGTTCCGGTTCAACTGTTGTTGAACTTAGTCGATTTTGATGGCGAAGGCTCATGGCCTGAGTCCCGGTTCAACTGTTGTTGAACTTAGTCGATTTTGATGGTGAAGGCTCACGGCCTGAGTCCCGGTTCAACCGTAGTTGAACTTTCTGGTGAAGGCGCATAGCCTGGATTGAATGGCGAAGGCGCATAGCCTGAGTTCCAGTTCAACTGTTGTTGAACTTAGTCGATTTTGATGGTGAAGGCTTATGGCCTGAGTCCCGGTTCAACTGTTGTTGAACTTTCTTGTGAAGGCGCATAGCCTGGATTGAATGGCGAAGGCGCATAGCCTGAGTTCCAGTTCAACTGTTGTTGAACTTAGTCGATTTTGATGGCGAAGGCTCATGGCCTGAGTCCCGGTTCAACCGTAGTTGAACTTTCTGGTGAAGGCGCATAGCCTGGATTGAATGGCGAAGGCGCATAGCCTGAGTTCCAGTTCAACTGTTGTTGAACTTAGTCGATTTTGATGGCGAAGGCTCATGGCCTGAGTCCCGGTTCAACCGTAGTTAAACTTTCTGGTGAAGGCGCATAGCCTGGATTGAATGGCGAAGGCGCATAGCCTGAGTTCCAGTTCAACTGTTGTTGAACTTTCTTGGTTCGTGGGTTTTTGGGAGCTGAAGCTCGGTTTTGATTCGAGATCTTGAGCAGCTTAATCGTTATCTTCCCAACCAGGGTATGTAGGCTGTCTCGAAGCGATTCTCGATTCGAGATTCCTCCGTGCTGGTTTCCGGCCGGAGCCCTTATCAGGGATGTGGGAGATCTCTTACGAAGATTCTCCCCAAAAGAGAGGGGGGGGCTTCTTCTTCTTGTTTGCACCATCCGATAGATGAGAAACAGAGGAACTGGATCCCGATTCGAGATCTTCGAGTTCCGTCGGCCTGATATGCCGCTTTGGCTTGTTTATGCGGGGCTGCTCTTCTTTTTCCGGCGTTTCTTTCCTTTTGGTCCATGGAAGAACTACGCGATTTTGCTATGAAATCCCCACAGACGGCGCCAAATTGTTTGCTCAAAAGTTATTACATATCTTGTGAGTGTAAAACAATACAAATAATCACGGGATAATCATAGCAAATCGTAATAATCCGTTGGACTAAATGAAAGAAACGAGAATAAGGTGCTCAGAATTAGGGGGAGAAACATTCGAAACTTTTATTGATAATATTTGTTTGGTCTGCCTCTCCATGAAGAGGTTGACGCCTTACAATGGTGTTTTCTCTTCCCATAAGATGGGTATATTTTTTCCTTCTCTCTCCTCTCTATAGTGGTGAAGAAGCAGCCCCCTTTCTAGGGCTTCCACTCTTAGTATTTATAGCTGTGGGCTTTGTGAGCTAGCAATAAGTGGCCGTGACCACGTTGGGATCTCGCCTTTATGGTGGCGGATAGGCCATGGCCTTGTCGATCGAGCCGGATGCGGGTTGAACATCGTCAATTCTAAGTGGTCGTACCACTAATTAATCATGAATTAGCTTGAAACGGGATTAGCCTCGTTAATTATCGTGGGGTCGGGTTCTGACCCATACAAATTGCTTTAGAAGTTGTGTTAACCGAATTCTCATCTCTAACCATCTTTGCTCCTTTCTTCACGCTACTCTCCTTACATTTAAATCAAACAAAAACAAGTTTTCTAGGACGAGAAAGAGAACCATTTCCAATATTGCTGCTGCCATTGTCATTGTGAAATGCAAATGTCAATGTCAATGTCAAAGGCTCAAATACCACCAATTTTTTTGGTGTTTTTCAACTTATTAATCTTCATTTCCTCAACGGAAGCAGCACCAATATCTTTTGATTGGGTTCAACAAGAATTCCTTAAGGCTCACAATGATTAAAGAAGCAGTGTTGGTGTTCCTCCTTTGCAATAGGATGCTAATTTAGCCTCTTTTGCACTTGATTGGGCTACTCAACGTAAGCAGGATTGTAAGTACAGGTAAAAAAGAAAATATAGCTCGTGAGCAAATAATATTTAAAATAAGTTTCATGAATGACCTGCTTGTAACTTAAATCCTATGCCTACGAGGCGATCAAGAAAGTCGTGACCTCGAATTCGTGACCTCCTGGTCACATGACAGCAGCTTTACCAGTTACGCCAAGACAATGCACTTAACACACTTCTTAATTCATCCTGTTTTGAGTCAGGTACCTAGATTTAGCCTTATCCGCCCATTTGAGGGGGGGGGGGGGTGTTCTAGAATAGAAGCTATGGGTTCATCTGAATCCATATTTTCGTCTCAAACCCTGTATATCTATCAAAAAATACATTAAATATGTACAAATAGTACATTTTGAACTCACTAAATTAGATAGAACGTGGTGTAATTCTGAATTTGAACACATAAAGTATACATCCTAGATCCGCCTCTATATTTTACATTCCTAAATTTACATTTACAGGCAACATTCAACCGGGCCTTATGGAGAGAACATCTTCTGGCAGCTATACAAAGAGACACCTACAACTGGTGTAGTGCAAAAATGATTCTCAGAAAAGAAGTTTTTCGATGAGGTAAATAATGTTTGCAAATGCCAACCTGAAAAGGAAGGATGTGAATGTGGGCATTACTTGAATGTGGTTTGGAAAACTACCAAGAAAGTTGGATGCAGTGGCTTTGTTTATTGCAATGATCAAAAGGGTGTTTATATTGTTTGCTCATATGATCCTATAATTAGCAATGTTAAAGGTGTCAATCCTTTGAATCCTGGTGATTTAACAACTAATTCCACCAATCATTGAAGCTAGTTAATGCTAATTAGGTGTTAACCTCTCAGTTTTTGATAACTAATTTTGGTGTATATGTTTGATCGATAAATAATGATTTTGATTTGCAATCACATTGTAAGGATCAATGAATGGAAATTGGGTCATTTATAGGAAACTATATTACCATCCCTATTCAAGTTTTACTATAATTACATTTTATATACCCAATTACCATTTATGTACATTTTAAGGGAATTAATGATAATAATTAGTGTTCTAAAATCACTCTAACGTATATTCCACTCCCCCCATGTTTCTCTCTCCACATCCCACCCCCTCTCCCCCACGTATCTTGCACAAGAGAGCAGCGATTCCATCATTGACAACCATTAAAAAGCTTTGAAGCTTTGAATTCGAATTTCGGTTTTCAAAAAATATTATTTGTTTGAATTGGGTGTTGTTGCAAAGAATTGGGAATTCTCTCTACATCTCTCTCTCTATCTCTTAATCCCTAATTTCAGTAATTTAAAGCAAAGCAAAAGAGAGGAGAAATTCCACCATTGACAGCCATTAAAAAGCTTTGAAGCTTTGAATTCAAATTTGGGTTTTCCAAAATCATTATTTGTTTGGATTTGGTGTTGATGCAAATAATTGAGAATATGGTTCGGAGTTTATATCTCAATTTTGAGGGTATTTTGGTGAAGATTAGACTTGATTTTGGCTGAATTTCAGATTGAAACTCGAAGAAGAAGAAGACGACATGATATACATTATATTTACGAAATTGTAGTAATATATATATATATATATATATATATATATATATATATATATATATATATATATATATATATATATATATGTGTGTGT